>NW_009624103.1:0-4796 GCF_000690535.1 Cariama cristata | reverse complement strand
GGGCCGGGCCCAGCGCCAGGGCAGGCCCCGCGCTACGTCAGCGGGCCCGGGCAGGCCGCACCTGCTGCTGCACCTGTAGCTACACTGCACCTGCACCCAGGCCTGCGCCTGTACCTGCACCTACACCTACACCTACACCTGCACCTACACCTACACCTGCACCTGCACATACACCTGCATCTACGCCTACACCTGTACCTGCATGTACAGCTACACCTTCACCTACACCTGTACCCGCACCTGTACCTGCACCTACACCTGTACCTGCACCTGTACCTGAACCTACACCACCTGTACCTGCACCTGAACCTATTCCTACATCTGCACCTCTACCTGCATCTGCAGCTACACCTGCACCTACGCCTACACCTAAACCTGCATGGGCACCTGCACCTACACCTGCACCTGCATCTCCACCTTCACCTACATCTGCACCTACACCTAAACCTGCACGTGCACCTGCACCTACATCTCCACCTTCACCTACATCTGCACCTGCACCTAGGCCTACACCTAAACCTGCACCTACACCTGCACCTGAACTTATACCTACCCCTGCACCTATTCCTATACCTGCACCTACGTGTGCATCTACCCCTCACTACCCCAACCCCTACAGCCCCACACCCAGCACCCCAACACAGCCGCTAGGGCTGCACTGAGGCCTCGCTGACCACCGCTGCAGCACCACCGCCCCCCAAAACCGCGGTAGCCCGCACCACACTGACGTGGCAGCTGTCAGTCCCGGCACAGCGCAGGTGTGGCACTGCGGTTCTGCCTGGTGCTGAGTCCGAGGGGTGTTTGGCTTTGGTTCTGGTGGTAGCGGGAGAAACACCGCAGCTGCCGCTGGCTCTTTACCCGCCATCACCCTGCGGCCTGTCTCCATCCTTTCTGACTGACGAGCGACAGCCACAGGGACATGGCTGAGGTGACAAACCCTTGATGCGAGCACGGAGGGAGCAGGCTGAATTTCTTTGTGCGGCTGTGACGTACAGCCCCACCGCTCTGGGCAGCGCCAACTCCTGCTCCGGCGGATATTAAAGATGGTATCTGAGTAACACCGCACCGCAGCCTTCTTGTTGTTCCCTGTGGTGCTTTAATGAAAGTAATAAAAACAAGCTCTTTGGGAGAAAGAATTTCCAGAAAGAAGAGGTGCTTTGCTCTTTCCCTTTAACCCCTTTATACTGGCAGAAAACAGCCACATGCTGGTGGATCTGAAATCCCCATTGGATTCGATGTTCCGTTATTATCTTTTTGCCCTAAAATGTACCAGCCCTGCAAACAAACACCCAAATTGTGCCAGCGTTTTTGTTATCATCATTAAACTTGTGCGACAGCAGCAGGGATTGGTGCTGAGGGCAACGCTGTCATAACACCCCTTCCCATTTCATCATAAATTCTTGTTGCTGGGGCTGTAGGTGGGGGGCAAATCGTAAACGACTGATGAAACGGGGGAAGGACGGGGCTGGTTGGTGGCTGTGAACAATATCCGTTCTGGTCTGAAATACTCATATGTCCCAGAGCATCCACCGTCGGACTCACCTTGCGCAGCACTGGAACATGGTCGGGCTCTGGGTAAAATAAACATGAATGGATACTGATTTAAGATATTTTATTTTCTGTAAATGCTTTATTTTTCCTCAAATAACCTTGTGATTCAGTTTTACAAAGACATCTTGGGTCTGTTTGCTACTGCAGGTCTCCAGCAGACGTGCCGGATGAGATGCTGAGACCAGCGATGCCTGGCCTCACATCGGATGCACAAACCAAAGCTGCTCAAGAAGCAAAAGGGAGTTGCAGAGGAGTTCTGTCTTCAGCTCTATGGGGGAAAGTCTTTATTTCTCCCATGTGGCATCAAAATGTGGTATGAAAATCCCTGCTTCCTCATAAAAACGAGTCCACGACTTCATTCCCCAGAGCAGGATCAAAGCCAACAGGTTGCAAAGACCCAATGCTGCAGATCAGCGACTGCTTAAGTAATTTGGGACACTATTAAGAGGGAAGGCAATGACTTTTGTATGGATCAAGTTGTCATTAAGCGTGATACTCTTGGAATATCCACCCTTTTCATGCAGCAAGGGCTGTTCATCCCCCGAGCGGAGGTGCTGGCAGGCAGCTTGGCCCGTCAGCCCCCGAGCTCTGGGATGGGAACGTGCCCCAAAGGATGCTGCCCTGCTCTGGGAGCTGCCCTGGGACCGCAACAAAACAGGGAATGTCCAAACCTCCCCCTTGGCTGGCTGGGGGTTTGACAGGTGCCAGGAGTAAGGGACAAACATGCCAAAAATTGGTATTCAGGGTAGCCCAAAGCTGCTGAGTGACATAGCGGGAGTGGGAAATGGTTGTTTTAGCGAGCGAACCGTTCATAGGAGTTGTGGTGGTACCGGGGATACAAAGAGCCGCCGGTGCTTGGGCTGAGATTGCGGTATTTTAGGTGGAAATAGACTCTGTGTAAGGCAAAGAAGATAGGAATGGCCAAATAATCGGCCTGAGCCTTTGGGGTTTGAATTTCTCCATTCCACAGTAAATGCAGTGGAGGTGTGGGGCAGTCACGTTTCTGGTGTGATCCCCCAAACCTGTGGTTTGTAAGAAATTGCTTATACGAGGATTATAGGAACTAGAAATGCCTTTTTCTGGAACAGCCGAAGGAGAACTAGCGATTCCTTTAACACGCTCTGCAGCGTGTTCATTACCAGCTAAAAAGATGGAGTAAACATATTCTTTTATTACTGCGTCCCAAGTACAGAGCTTCCCAGCAGCAGCCTCAGATAAGGAACGATACCATTTAATAGGCTTTCTAATGCAGCCTCTTGGGGATTTCTCCTCGCAAGCAGACACAGCGATCAGTGGTTTGCTCCTCTTCCACAGTGCAATTCGCCTTCAAGAAGCAAACCACGCTTCAGGTTCAGGGGATGCTTGCCCTAAGGTGCTGCCCTCCATCCGATTAGTAATATTCTGGGCAGGAAATTTAATTGGGTGCTGCAGAAAGAAGAGGGTGTTATTTAGAAAAAGCCAATGCTGTCAGAAGAGGAAAAATAAAGCTGATCGCATGCCACTTGCCTCTCGTAAGCGTGGGTAATGGGGTGATGATTTCTGGCAGAGCCAAATAACCTTTTGCCTTCTTTTATCTGAGTTATTGGGAGAGATTCAAAGCCGTCAGCGCCCACTGGCCCCTGTTTCTCTCCACGTCCAACGAGAGCTGCGAGCAGACTGGCTGGAGCCAGCGCCAAAGGCTAATAAGTTGCTTTTGGATGATGAATGGTATCGCCGAGATATATCGCGCTGTATTTTATAGCTCGCTCTCACGCCACTGCAGGGCTGAGCGCTCGGGCTGTCTCCGAGGTTTTGGTATCTCATCAGGAAATTCAATACTGAAATATTACGTGCAGGCTCTGTTTTCATTTTCTTCTCTTATTTCTCCGACCCCGAGAAAGGGCACTGTCTGAGCCAGACCGACTAGTGAGAGCGGGAGCTGGGCAGGCTGCCATGCAGCCAGAACCCTGGCTATTTTTTTCTTTAATTTGTGGATAGACCGAAGGCTCTGGATTTCATACCTGTCTTATCTTCTGTGGCCGGTGGGACGGTAATGGCAGGGCCATGCTCACAGTGAGACCACCCGGATGAGGTCCAACGGGGTTATGGATTTTGGGACTCCTGTGGAAATCAAACACAACCCCGGTGAAATGTGCAGGAGACAGCATTTCCTTTTCATTAATTGGGCAACAGAGGCATTAACATGTTAATTTCTCGTACTAGAAGCCAAACACAGGTTGACACTGGAAAATAAGAGTTAGGAGTAAACATTTGGACTGTCTGGCAGTGGGGATTTTGGGATGACCCTCTTTAGGCTGGAAGAGGTCTAAATGAGCTGATGTTTAACCCATGGAGTGAGGTATCCCACACAGAGCTCAAAATGAATATATTGGGATATTTGGGGCACATTTTAGGAAGATGATACCATCAACCTCTGTTGGTTATTTTCTTTTATCATGCTAAACCCAGCAAACATGTTAATAATAACAAATACATTAATCATAACGATCAGTAAGGTTTTGTCAGAGCGTTTCCTTTAGCCTAGGGAGCAGAAACGTTAATTTTCTCTCTTTTTCCCCGTTGGGGTTAATCAGTAACTTGGGGCAGTGCAGGGAAACTGGCCCCAGGTCACGCTGGAAGGACGGGGCACAGCGCAGCCCAGGCTCTTTGGCACGGGAACATCCTTCTTCTGCCTTCTCTTCCCGTCCTGAAGATTATTAGCAAAGTTAGGAACTGATTACGGCTTGTTAATAGTTTCTGGCAAGCTGCATGGAGAGGTTTCTGTTCAAGTTCTGAGGCTAGGGAATGATTATTTGCTATTTATGGAAATATTTGCTTTACATACAGTTTTCAAACTGCTAGGGTGGGTGTTGAGGGGGGAGTTACTCCGTCCACACCTGCGGAGGAAGCACCCCTGTCTGTCCCTGTCTCGGGAAATGAGCTTCCCAAATTTTGAAGGGATTTAAACCCCCATGTTTCCAGATAAAAGCTCAACAGCCCATAGAAAAGGGGCCTTTTTTTTGCAATATGCTGGTTATGTCTAACACCCTGCTTCAGGGGACTGTTTGCAAAGGACCCTAGGGTGGTACCCGGGATGCTCTGCAGGGTCCAGGGCTTCCCGCTTGCCTGGCTCCTGGTCCGTCATCCCCCAGTCCTCGTTTCCCTGTCGTTCCTTTCCCGGTCCTCCATCTCTATGTCCCTCATTTCCCTGTTCACCGTCTCCCGGTCCTTTGTCTCCCTGCCCATCACCTCCCGTCCATCATCCC
>NW_009624102.1:0-435 GCF_000690535.1 Cariama cristata | reverse complement strand
ATGTTACAACCCACAGACATCAATAATAAGTTGGCCAAAAGTAGGATAAAGAAAGGTAATTGTGGTAGTGGGAGATCGCAACCTCAAACTCAAATGGCCCCCTCGGAAGAGGGCAAAACGCCACTTTGGGAGCATGTGTAGTTGATGAAAAGGCTTCATTAGTGCTGTCTGAGGATGCATGCTAATTTATGTTAGAAACAAGAAACTTGTAACTAATCCTGAGTGTGAATAACAATGAATATGCAGTGTACTGTGAACATGCAATTATTTTATTGTATATAATGCATATCTTCATGTGGCTTGGTGTGCATGCTAGGAGAAGAAATCCCCCATGTACCTAGCACTGCAAAAAACCAATGTTGGCTTTCTAAATTGTCGTTTGGTTTGGAAAGTTTCCTTGGTTACGATTTTCCGTAACAAAACGCAGCATCCCGT
>NW_009624101.1:16476-16817 GCF_000690535.1 Cariama cristata | reverse complement strand
CTGGGTGCGGGATGTAGGTGCTGCTCCAGGGCAGGAGGTGGCCTTCAGCACTGCTGCCAGAAGGGTTTAAAGGCAGCAGCATCTGCACAGAGTCCCATCATCCCTCTGGCACGGTTTGGGGCACCCTCCCAGACCAATGGGTCATGAGTCCCCGAAGCAGGGTGTATCCCCATCTCCCTCACCGATAAGCCACCCCAAGAGGGGCATCGCCGTGAGCATCCAACAGCCACTTCCTCCTCCTCTTCCTCCTCCCCAGCGCCAACACAGTACTGACCCGCCACAGTCCGGACGAGAGGGCAACAAGCTGGGCGCTGACCGCTGTGCCAGCCAGGGGTGCAGAC
>NW_009624101.1:13421-16405 GCF_000690535.1 Cariama cristata | reverse complement strand
AGTCTGGTTTGTCAGCTTCTGGAAGCGGCTCAAATGCAGGCAGCCCAGGGCAGGCAGCCATGCCCGCGCCAATCAGCTCCCGCAGGAGCTGGGGAGGAGCTGGGCCCACGGCCGCCGCTTCTCCTCGCCCAGCAAAAATGGAGCCACCTCTACAGCCAGCGCTCCCCACACCTCTGCCCGTGGGGCATGGCAGCATGGGCCCTGCGCTGCCCCACTCCAGCCCCTCCACAGCTCATCCCTGTCCCCCAGGTCAGTCCCTGAGCTGGGCCACCTCGCCTTGCCATGCCCCAGAAGCATCTTGCAAGGCTTAGAAGGAAGAACATAGCCTGGACAGTGCCCCATGCAAGGGGACAGTGTCACCACTGTGATGACTGCCACGCAGCAGCTCTGCGCTGGCCCCCTGGCCATCCCTGGGGCGTGGGGACACTCAGCCCAGCCAGGGTCTGCAAGTGCAACAGCTCCTCGCAGCAAGGCAGTGGTGGCAAAGCAACAGGGTGGGGAGACCCAAAAAGCACCCCGTTTCCACTCACTGCAGTGCCGTAGCTCAAGCAATGCCCTGGGGCGCTGCTTGCCCATGCAGGACCCCATGATTTGGCATGTGGGAAGGTGGCTGGGTCACAGGTGTGGTGTGGTACCCCTGTCCCTTCCTGTCCCAGCCTGCTTCCAGGGACTGTCCCCAGCTGATTCATGCCCTAGGCCCTAATTGCTATTTACACAGTGGCATCGAGTTCACTCAGCTGGGGGAGAAAGGTGGTGGCACTGGCCCCATTAAGGGCACTGGCAGGGCCAGGAGGGCACACGGCCCTGAGGCTGCCAGGGAAAGGGCTGGAAGCTGCTGGCTCTCCTGCTCCCAGCTGGAAGCAGCTCCCAGGATGGGGTGGAGGATGGGTGCAACAGAGCAGGCGCTCAGGGAATGGGATAACTCAATGGTAACTGGCACTCAGGGAGCTCAGACCTTGGCATCAAGCAGGCTCTGGAAGATAAACTGGCAGCAGAGACAGAGTGATCAAAGCTTCCTCCTGCACCCATCCCCGCTGGCCTCAGCCACGGGAGACAGGGGGAACAGGTCTGTCAAGGCAGCCTTCTGCAGCAAGCGCTTCTGCCACTGACTAATGCCAGGGTGGAGAGACTCCCATGCAACAGCTCACTTCCTCTAGGTCCTCCCACAAACAACGGCCGCTGCCAACACCGTAGCTCTAGCAATACCCATGGGTGCTGCTCACCCAGCACAGGGACCCCAGGAGTGGGAGCACATGGGACGGCAGCTCGGTCCCACGCAGGAGCCAGCCAGCAATATCACACCACAGAGACTTATTCCCTCCGCTCCGGTGGGGTGTGGGCACAGGGAGCGAGGCTTTACCCACACCAAACCCACACTCCCAGGAGAGGGGTTCCCCCTGCTCGCCGTGGCCCTGCTTTCGTCAGGGAAGGGCTGATTGGGTAAATCCATCCCCTTCACCAGGCCCCTGCCCTGGCTGGGATAATCTCAGCTCAAAGATGATGCCAGAGGCAGATCATTTTACTGGCTCCTTTATTCAGGCAGATTTTGCGGGGAAGGGGGAGGCCGGGAGCCGGGCTTACGACCAGGTTTCAGACTGGAAGCGCTGGGACCGTTCCAGGGCTGTTAAATGCTCCTCTGCTTCAGAGGGCGACAGGCCACCTTCCAGCTGTAACACCGACTGCAGGGCTTCGGCCACCGCTGCTGGCATCTGCTTTGGAAGAGACAGTAAGCGGTGCGATGGAGGGTGAGCAGGAAAACTGGGGGCATATCTGCAGCCCCAGTGCTCTGGCAAGGCAGTCCGTCAGTGGGGCAGCAGTCCCTGTGGCCAAACTCACCGTCCCCAGCACACAGCACAAGCTGCCGCTGCACCAGGGCAGTGGGAACCTGTTCACTCCACAGCACAGGCTGCCTGGCACTGAATAAATGACAGCCTTCAAGAACCAGCTCGTACCACTCCCTAGAGAGCAGTCCCGTTATCCACACAGGGCTTTTCGGCACTGGCATTTGCAGGCAAAGATGTGGCCACGGTACCCAGTCCCTGGCAAAGGAGCATCACAGCTCAGTAGCCTTAACTCTGGCCCCTATATTGCTCCATTTCCCATCACCCTCATTAGAGGGAGACGGGGAATATGCACGAGTCGTAATTTATCAGCAGGAGGGCAGGAAACTGTCTTTCATCTTGGGAAACATTCAGTGTAAAACATGTCTGATCCTGAGCTGGGTAAGACAACTGCTGCAAAGGAGCGGCCACTTCCATCCGCTGCCTCCTTTCAAGAAATCTGAAATTATTGTTTTGATGGTGACATTTGTAACCAAAGCCAGTTCAAACCTCAAAATAACAGAAATGGTGAAGAAAACATGAGCTCCTCTGTAGAAAATATCTGAATACAATTCAATGCTTCCAAGCACAATTATTTCTTATGGGAAATAAGAAATTCAGACTTTTTCCTGGAGAGAGTTTCATTTGATGAACTGACTATGCGACAAAAAAAACATCTAATAAAAAATTTCCCAGGCTGCTCCAACTGGCATGAGCATCTGGCAACGTCCTTGCTGTTTCCCAAGAACAAGGCAGAATTCTGACTTGCACTTGAAGCTGATTAATGTCCCAAAATACACAGAAAGGAGGTCTTCTTTTTTTGGAAGAGTCGTATTGTTTCTGAGTCAGGCATTGATATGCAAGTACAAGATAACGTAGCTGGGTTTGTGATGGAAAACATGTCAAATATCTATTTTTTGCATAAAAAGAGAGACATTTTCAACCTTTTTGCCCCTGGGCAAGATAAGCTGAGCACAATCATAGAGAAGATACAGCCCTGGCTCCCCAGACCCGGTCCCAGCCAGCAAGGGCCCAGGAAGGCAGACACACCATGCTCCATGGCCCAGGGCCACTGGTCAGGGGCACAGAGCCCAGGATTCACTTTCCCCATCTTTCTCCTAGTGTGGCTGAAACAGTGAATACTATTTTTAGGGGGGGGGGGGG
>NW_009624101.1:0-13390 GCF_000690535.1 Cariama cristata | reverse complement strand
TGTTGGGGGGTGGTGGGGGGGGGAAAGGCCATTTTCAGGCTAGCCCATCTGCACCCTCCTGTTTGGCACCCCACCGGCAGTTCAGAGCCTGCAGGCCAGGGATGGGCACTGCGATCCCAGGAGTATTTACACATGGTGTGGGCTCTTCTGGACAGGTGGGAAAGTGCCCATTGCCAACAGGACATCTCCCACTTATACAGGGAGGACAAGGTTCTCGGATCCCACCTGCCTGATCAGAGCTGAGGGCCACCCCATGCCACGGACAAAGACCTCAGTGAAAAGCGTCTTGGAGCAACCCCGATGTCCAAAACACCATCCTTACAGCCACTGCAAAACCCTGCAATGGGGAGAGCTCTGCAAGCCTTCCTCTTCCCAAGACACTGATCCTCAGGGTGTCTCCATCAACACCAGAAAGTAGCAAAGAGGACGGAAGGAGGACAGAACCATCAAGACACCATGCCCAGTGCTCACTCAAGAGCTGCCCAACGGTCTCAGCATTTGGGCTGTGGACAGAAGCACAACCCCAAGGCCCAAGTGCAGCTTGATGGAAGAAACCAAACTTGAACCCCAGATCCATGGGTAGGAATATTCAGTTTGGCATAAGAGCCCCAGGAAACCCTGCGATGCAGCGAGACACGCCAGACCAGGTGGCAGCGCTGCTACAGCAGTGAACGAGAGAGTGGTGGGCAGCCTGGCCTTTGCTTCCTGGGCAGTAAACAAAAATCTCCTTCTCCCAGGAATGCAGCGAGGCCAGTCTCACCCCACAAGGCATTGGGGAAGTTCCTCCCCTCGTGCGGGACAGGCAGGAAAGAGCTTCCTGCAATTGCCGCTCATGTCGACAGCAAGGCAGAGGTTTGCACGGTGCTTTCCAGGTCACGGGGTGCATGACAAACACCATCGCCAGCCTCTCGCCAGCCCAAGGAGCCCAAAGCATTTCACAACCCTTGCCCCGGGCAGTGAGTGAGCGGTCTCCTCCCTGCCATACAGGCAGCGACAAGGGCAGGCAGGTTAAGGGCTTTGCCCAGGAAAAGAGCCACTGAGCTAGGAACGGAGCTACAGATGCTCTGCCTCCAAAGGCCTGAGCCCACTTTTTGGCCAACAGTTCAAGACTTCCAACCAGTCCAAGGCAATCACCTGGTGAATGACTGCACTGTCAAAGGAGGCAGGCTGCAGTGCAACACAGCTCGTCCCTGCCCCGGGAAGGCAGTTTTGGTTGCGAAGAGCCAGCCAGAATGTCCCAAGGGTCCCAAAAGCTGTTGCTGATGAGCTCCAGCACCGGTGGAGCCCTGGTATATTGTGCTTTAAAAGCCTCCTGCCCACCCAAGCAGCCACAGAAACCACACAAGCCTTATTCTCTGGTTTCACCAGCCCCACTGGAGGAGAGGGGTGTGAAGAGAGGCCAGGGCTCTCCTGTGGATGGATGTGCCATGGGTCAGAGGCCAGCGTCACTTTCAGGTGGCGTTGGTCACCGGCGCTGGCAGTTGGAGGGATGGGCACACGGAGTCAGCTGAAGCACCTTTACCATGGTGGCAGCTCTGCCCCTCCTAAGTGGAGCACGCACTAGGTGAGAAATGGCCTTCTTGGCCCCGGGCTTGCAGAGAAGGATGTACAGAGAGAAGGAACGAGCTGGTCCTTCTGTGGCAGTCAGTGCAGCCGCCAGAGACTTGCCAGGGTGCAGGATGTACTCACTCTGGAGGCTGAGCTGAGGGAAAGCCTCCAGGGAGATGGAGAAGCAGCGACGTGCAGCCCCACTCCCCCAGTCCCTGCGTGGAGACCTCTCACTCACCCAGCCAGGTAGACATGAGCGCTCCTGCTCAGCAGCTCCCACACCAGCCTTCGGTTCTCCCGGATGCGGTGCTGAACATAAACCTTCTCCTCCTGCAGAGAAACATGGTGCTGAGCCTGGCAGTAGCCCCAGATCCAGCTCCAGCACGCCTGCCCGGCTCCTGGGGACTGCTCTCAGGGGCTGTTTGCAAGAGCTTGGGGCAGCGCAGCCCCCCCAGAGCAGAGGGCACTGGGAGAAGCAGTTGGATCAACTGGCACAGGGAAAGGGATCCGCACACCTCATGTCAGTGCACTGAGGTGGGTTGGTGGGAGATGGGTGCGGCAGCAGGAGCTTCGGTGGGGAATCTGTCCCTAGTTGCCCCCCCAAATCTTTTGGCTGCCCTGTGCCTGCTCCAGCTCTGGTGAACAGCCAGGGCCATGAGCTGGTGAGTCTCCATGAGGGCTCCCCTTCTGCCCTCTCCTCTCCCAGCATGGGCAGAGGAGGCTCTGTGGCCCCCACGTACCAAGGTTGCCGCAGGGCAGAGACTCTTCCCCACAGCCCTGGCTGCCAGTCCCAGCCCTGTCACCTGCTAGAGACCTGAAATAGGTTGGAAGAGCAGAAAGCTTGGAGGGATGGCCTCAGAGCCACTCCTTGCCTGTCTGCCATGCTTAGGGACTGGATATGACTGGGTTTTGGCACAGTATGGCCCAACCGAGGAGAGCTCCTAAAGGGTTAATCCACAAGATTTCATGCATCCAAGCAACTGCCCACAGCCCTGGCTTCTGCCCAAGAGGAACACCATTGCCAACATGCCTGAATTCACTGCTGGCCCAGACGGCTTCTCCGTGACAAAGGTGACACTGTGATGGAGGCCAGGCCCTCTGCTGCATGTCCCACCGTGCCGGGCTCTGCACAGTGGTGAGTTGAGCACAGCCTTCTCCCCACGTCCTCCTCTTTCCCATCCAGCCCCAAAGGCAACAACGTTCTCGCTGCGTCTCAGGCTCCCTGCGTGCTGCAGTTTCGAGGTGTGCGTGGGAGCAACCCCAAGCAGCAACCAGCCCCGGCTGTCACAAGAGCTGGTCACCACATGGTCACCAGGACCCACGCGGCTCCACTGGTTGCATTGCACTGGAGAGTCAAACCACCCCCGGGCACAGCTCCACTGCTCGAATCCGGCCGCCGGCAATGCAGGAGGTAAGCGAGCCTGTTGCAAGCACCAACACAGCCAGCCAGTAGCTCAGCTTCAGCATCATTAATGTTAATCAGCTAAATGCTGAAAGAGGCTCTGCCAACGAGGCTGGGGCTCCAAGCGGGTCATTTAAGGATCTGCACCTACCTAGAAACCAGAGCACCCCAGTGACAAACTCGGGTCACGACGTCTCAGCTAAACCCCAGGGCATCCTGCTGAGAATTAGTGACAGCCGCATTAGGCTGGGATCAATCAGTCTGCACTGCAGGGCAGAACTGATGTGACAGAAGGTCACCGTAAAGGGGACCTTATGGAGAGAAGAGGGAAATCCTGCTCAGCTATAGAGCATCCCAGGTTCTGCCAGGCTCTTTGAAAACAAAGTTTTTGATGAGTTAAGGGCTGTGGTATCTCCTGGAGCCATAGGTACAATGGCCCAATGTGGCACATCCTACCTGGCTGCGCTCCTGCTCGCCTCCCTGCGCAGCACTGCAAGGGCTCGGTGGCAGAAGACTCTCTTGACAAACTGCTTTGGCCCACGGAGCAGGCAGAGAAGGGAGGCTGGGAGGCACACTCCGATGTGAGTCCCCGTCCCTCCAGAGTCTGTGAGGGCAGGAGGAGGTTCTGAGACTGCTCTCCAGATTCAGGGAGCATCAGGTCCCCACTTCACTGTGTCAGCCATCAGAAAAAAGGCAGACTGGTCATCCAACAAACCTCTGCAGTGCTGTTCCTGTTCATCAAAGGCTTGGAAAGCCTTCACAGGAGCATTCAACTCATGCCTTACAAGTGACTGGATAAAAGATGCTGGCTTCATGTCAATGCATGCACACAGCCAGGAGAAAAGGACTGGTGCAGCTGAGCTACCTAGAAATACCCATTCTCACTGACCCTTTTTATCAGATCTCTCTGTTTCAAAGGCAGGCAGAGTTTTCAGTGCCATCAAGAGACAGGGCAAGGCAGTGAAACACAGTCCCAGCTCACGGAGCAACATAAAAAGCCCTGCAGCCCAGAGAGGGGCTGAGATCTGCCTACCAAAGACACTGCCTGAAAAATAAGGGAGCAAAGTGAGGGGCTGAGTTGTGGGGGTGCTCATACCTCCAGGGAGCTTTCTCCCGCACAGCTGAGGTTCAGGGAGAGCTGGCACAGAGGCCAAGCTCCTCAGCTTCAGGAGTCAGAGGGACATGGTGGGGAGGGTGGCACTCAACGAAGAAAGTATATTGCCTGGTGACCAGCCCTGTCCCAGCAACCTTTCTAGTTCAACTCAGCCAGACGTGTCCTGGCTGGGCAGCAGCACTGCACTGCTGGTGGGGATCCTGGCCAGCACCCAGGTGGTGCAAGGGAGCAAGGTGACCACTGTGCCACCGCACCAGGCCCTTTGCAGGCCATGCCAACAGGTACAGAGGCTAGAAACACTGACAGAGTCCCATCAGTGCTGCCTAAGATGCTTCTGTTCCTCTGGGAACTAACCTGGTCCCTGGAGAAGGCAGTAAAGAGTGTCAGGAAGCCCTTCATCACCAGCTCTTCCCACTCCGCCTGGCAGTAGAAGTCCCTGGATTTCTGGCGGCAGCCGAAGAACAAGCAGTTCCCTGTAGAGAGCAGACCAGAAGGGCCGTGCTGGGTGAGCCAAATGCCCTGTGAGTGCTGGGGACCATCAGTGCCCCTGGGGTCTGCAGCAGAGCCCCAAGGCTCTCACCTCTTTGCCAGGCCTGGCTGACAGCCCTGGCCAGGAAGGGCCAGGAGGGCTCAGGAACCATGTGAACATGAAGCCAGGTGGCTTGTGGCAACCAGAGGCCCTTGTGTGCTGGGAAAGCAGGAGGTGGGGGGCAGGTACAGCATGAAGAGCTCCCCTGAGACCCACAGCTGAGCCAGAGGAATGAGGATGGGACAAGGGCAGAGGTGTGACTCCTCGTGCAGCAGAAGATGAGCTCAATAACCCATCTCCACTCACAGAGAGCAAAGAGTGAGCCTTTGCAGAGCCCTACCCTGACCCAAGGGGCAGCCTTGCAGCACAGCCTGTGAATAATCACACAGGCTGCACACACCATGCTCTGGTCCCTACCTGCCCCAGAGCCCAGCTTGCTCCCACTCAAACACAGCAAAGCCTAGGCCTGTCCAAACCCTCAGGAGTTCCTAATTTCTTTTTCCCATATGCTGAATACAGACCTGCCTGCAGCACGGGGCACCCCCAGTCCCTCCCAGGACCATCCCTCACCTCTCCATCCTTGTGCCACCCGCTCCTGTATCGCTGCTCGGAAAGGTGCCACCCCTGTGCCAGGGCCAATCATGATCACGGGGGTGACAGGGTCAGATGGGAACTTCAGTCCTCCTTTCTTCACCCAAAGAGGCACCCGGACATCACCTGCAAAACAAACAGACCGGTATCACACCACCACCACTGTATCCATAACACACCCTGCAGAGGGCCAGCCCAGCCTCCAACTCTTCCAGGATGCCCAGAGATACGGATGGCACCTGGCTTACCACCACCCCGGCATCAAGACACCCTGGTGCCACGGACACACTATGTGTGTACAAAAAGTGCTTCAGCTGTCTCAGTACGGTCTCTGCAAGCACCTGAGTGAACCCCAGAGCAAGGCAAGAGCCCACCAGCACACGGACTGTGGCACAGTCTTCTCACACTGCTGGTGCCAGGGAAGACAGCGGTGGAGGCGAGCAGAGATCTTGACCCAGCTGTTGAGTAAGAGAGGGCCAAACTTGCTTTCTCTGGGAGCCAGAGGAGGGGTGAAGATCCCCATTTAGGTACTCTGAGAAGATCCAGTCTTCCGCTGGAGTCATACTGAGCCATTCTCTACCATCCTGCAGCAGGGAGACCCCATGAGCTTGTCACATTTGCTTGGGGACCCAGCTGGAGGGGTTTTGTGGTTACACCAGGTGAGAAACACACAAAGGCTTCACAGGACAGGATGGATGTGCTCAAAGGAAGGATCAGCCTTCCCAGAGCTGGTGCTGTGGGGCTAGAGGTGTCTGGCAGTCAGAGCACCACCAGCTCCAGGAGGCCAGGAGCAGTCCACTGTGGAACAGCAGGGCACACTGGCGCTGAGAGCAGGAGGATTGAGCAGCTGGGAGAAAACCAGGACCTCAGGGTGCTCAGGGCAAGTTGGAGGAGCACACCATGCTCTGAAGAGGATGGGAGCAGCAAGGAAGGATGGCAACTGTGAGTTCAGCCTGTCCTGCCAAGTCAGCTCCAGCTCCCCGTGGTGATGGTGCTCCACCCAGGGTCCAAGCAGCTCCAGATCGTGGTCAGCACACTCACAGCTCCACCACAGTCCTGTGGGATCAGCTCTGTGTGCTGTGGCAAGCACACAGGGTTCTCACGGAGTCCAAGCAATTACCTTGCTCTGGGTTGAGAGAAGCCAACCAGGTAGAGCAGAGACCACGGCGGGGTTTGCTGAGCCGTGTCTTGTACCGCACTACTGCCATGAGGATCTGGATCCGGTCAGGGTGAGCCTGTGTCCAGACAGGGACCATGAGAAAGGAGAAGACACCCAGCACGGCTGTGCAGAAATTGCCCAGTGCCTTCTCCAGGGGCAAAGCCTGTGCCCAGCTCCTGCCAGGGCATTTGCAACACTCCTCCTAACCTGTTGGACACAGAACAGAGCACACCCTCACCCAAAACCTTTCCAGTAGTGAAAGGTGTTTTCCCAGAGAAGCGCTGCTGCGGGAATGCTCTGCACAGCTCATGACAGAGACTGTCCAGCCCAAGAGGCCCCCATGGAGGACAAACGCCACCCGTACGTGGGCTGAGTCCCCCAAGTCACCAGGCCAGGTCCCACTGCCACCTCCCGGCAGCAGCAGGAAGCAGCACTCCCCCTTCCCACGGCCACACCAGCCAGGGATGTGCCCAGCCTCTGTGGCACCTCCTCCCCGTGACGAGGACAGCAGACCTCTGCAGTGAACTGGCCCAGCCCCAGCATTTGCAGGGCTGCAGGAGGGCAAGCGCCCTAATACGGAGGCTGGCCAAAACCCGAGCACGCCGACCTGCCACATGCTCACACCAGAGCTGGGGTTCGGGTGGGCCGTGGGTGCTCACAGGGCCTGGGACTACAGCCTGAACATCCGCGGCATGCATGGCACCTACAGTCAGCCCCAGCCCTGTCAGATCCTCAGCTCAGAGCCTGACACGAGGTCAAAAAGGGCTGAACTCTTACCAGCATGGAGGAGGCGATGGAGAAGGCACGGGGTCTGATGCGAGGGATGAGGTCCAGCAAATATTCGGGTGGAATGGCACAGGTAGTGTGAGGGAAATCCCAGAGGGCCTGCAAAGCCAAGGGGGGGTGAGAACTGGTACACCCCAGAAAGCAGGCAGCCTGCTTCTTGGGGCATCAGAGGCTGCCCCACACTGCTGTGCCACGCTGCTCTCGACCAAAGGCACCATGCCGGGTACCTCCAAGCACCAACCGCCCTCCCCTCACACCCAGGCTGCAGCACAGGGTCCACCACAGAGCCCAGAAGGATTTGGAGCAGGTCTTAACCACCGGTGGAAATCCAAGGACATTTCAGAAAGTGGGTGAAGTAGATTAAATTCCCCAGCCAAGAAATCATGGCTGATCATCTGCCTGGGTGCTTTATGCCATGGCACAGCCCTCATGGAGTGGGTTTGCCATGCTCCCCCAGCCTTACCTCAAGAGTGGTCCTGCGGGGCCGGTTGCAGTAGCTGTACAGCTCTTCCTGGCCCTGCGCAGAGCTGAACTCCTGCAGCTTCTCCCGCTCCAGTTCGTTCGTAGAGAAGTAGGACAAGAGCTCGAAGAAGGAACGCCGTGGCACACAGGAGATGTCCAGGTAGTGGGTGACCAGGTGTCGGATGGTGCAGGGTTGTGGCAAAAGGGCAGGGAGGGATGTGCCTGCAGGGCAAGGCAGCAGGGAGAGCTCAGGGCCAGCACCAGGGCCAGATACCCAAGCACTGCCTGCCTTCTGCCCCTGCAGCTCCCCAGGCACCCAAACAAGGGCAGCCCTGCTGTCTGCAGGCACCCACACGTTGCATGAATGTGCAAGTGGAGCCAACTTCATGGGCCCTCACTCCTTCCTGCTCTCCCCAGCTTGCTTTTCAAGCCTACAGGTTTGCAACAGAGAAAGTCAGTGGGGTTGAGCTGTCCCTTACTTTATGCAAGTGCTTTAGGATAATACCTTATCCATATGGGTCCCACCTTTGCCTGCACATAATGCAGTTGAAATAATCAGCAGTGTTGTATGTGTCAGGCCTGTCCTCGTCTCCTACTTCTCTCCCAAGGGTGTGAGAGGCAGCCTGAATTTCTCTTGGGTTTGCCTGCCAGGCACAAATCCCAGCACTGACAGACACACGGAAGATAGAAGGGGAACAGGCACTCAGGGAACAGGAGAGAAAACTCTCCCAGTACTGTGCAGACTGCAGAGGTCCCAAGGGCTCCAAGGGGTTTCTCTAGTTGGTGCTGTTTGTGGCTGCAGGAGCACCTGCAGTAGGTCCCTGGGATATAGGCAGAGTGGGGAGACCTGCACGTCCCAGGCAAGGAAGCACAGGCTTCCTGCTCGGGTCTTGGGCTGGGGAGGCTGTGCGATCCTCCAGACTCTGGGCTGAGGGCTCCAAAGACACAAGGCATGGGTGCAGCCTGGACACTGCTGGATTCCTCCCACGAGTCACACTGGCCCTAATGCAGGATCCACACATGCACAGCACTGGGAGGGAAGGAGAACCCCCATACTGTTAGCCAGGCAGATGTCCTGTATCCATCAGCCGCTCCCAGCTCCCTATTAACCAGGTCTACAGCAAAGGGAAAGCAGAGCTCCAGGCTGGGCCAGAGCTCAGGGGGCTGCCCTGTCACAGCAGGGAGGGAAAGGAGTAGCGGGCAGGACCTACCGGGCTCCGTGGGCTTCAGCACAAAGTGTCTGTCTGGATCCAGGCGCAGGAGCTGGCAGAACTGCTGCACATCTTCGGGGCAGTTCTGGGGCTGGATCATGACCACATCGCCTGCGCTGAACCTGTGGATGCTCGCAGCCACGGTGCAGGTCCATGGGCACAGCACCGCCAGCCCGACCAGCACCCACACCAGGGGAGAGGCCACAACTCAGCCAAATTTCCAATGTCACTAAAGTTGTGCTCTCTAATCTGACAAGGCAAAGAGAGCTGGTCCACAGGCAGGACTCGCACTGCCATATGTCCCTGACTTTGTCATGGAGGGGGACAACGCAGCAGGGACCACATCCACAAGGCTGCAGCCTCAGATATTACTGAAGAAAGGGAGTGGAAGACGAAGGCAGCCTACGGGACACCTGATGCCACACAGCAAAGCTTGGGGGAGTCAAGAAAATGCTCACGTGATCCCTGAGCCCGTGACATCAAACTCAATGAGCCGGACATCCTGGAAATGGGATTCTGCCGTGACGCGCTGATTGGACACCATCCGGGCAGCGAAGGGATGCAGCTCAGAGGGAACAGCCCTGGGTGCTGTTGGCTGGAGTAGGCCACCATCAGGGTGCGGGGAGTTCTCAGCCAGGTAGTGCAGGGTGTATTTTGGGGGCAGGCTGTGGTAAGGAGAGCAATGCAGAGTGGTTACATCCATACCACAGCTTCTCTGCTGTTCTAGTCCTAGAGGCTGGAGGCAGGGAGAGGCCTGGAGCCTCCCACAATATCCACCACCCACCATCCCTGTCCCCTGGAGCTGGCTTGTGGTAAGGGAATGCAATGCAGACTGCCAGGAGAAGGGGATCCCAAAGGCTCCAGAGCAGGCAGAGGGAGGTTGGCATACCAGGACAGCAGGATGGGCAGAACCCTGCCGCAGCAGCTGACACACACACCCAGGGGACAAGGGGACATCAAGTCCAGAGAGATGGGCTATCCATGGCCAAAGTCCAAGGGATACTTGGGACACCAGAAGCTGTGTAGGGAGGCTTCCTGGTCAAAGCACGGCATATCTCCACCCTGGACAACAGCCAAGGAAGCATGGCATCTCACACCAGCCAGCTCCAGCAGTCCCTGCCTACCCTCTGCACTCACCGTACATCTGGACTGATGACCTCAAGGCCAGGAGCGAGAGGATATAAGGCGAGGATCTTGTCCCATAAAGCCAGGAGCCACGGATCAACCACTGCATCTGGCCTGCAAGGGAGAAGATTTGGGCTACAGCGCAGCTGTGACTCGCCCATCATCCCTCCAGGCTCAAGCACTGCTACCAGTGCACCGGACAACACTGGTCCTCCCTGGGAAACCACCTCAGCTCCCCTTCCATGACACAGGCAGCTGCTCCATGCCCTCCAGCTTCAGGTGTGGAAACACATCTCAGCTACCCTAAGCACTCACCTGCTCTCCAGGCCACAACCACTCACATCTAAACAGAACCAACCCCCCGAGCACAGCCAGTGGCAGTCACTGTCCCCCGAGCCACACACAGGCTCTGCCCCATGCAAGGAGAACAGCAGTACAGCTCAGGCTGCTGTCATGCCTGCAGGTACATGGCTGTGTGATACAGCTGTCCTCTGGTCTGACAGGACTGGGGCAGAGCCAGGAGCCATTGGCACATGCTGGGCATCATGGGACACCCTGGAGAAGCAAATGACCCAGGTCTTGACACAGGAGAGTTATAAGCAGAGACCAGTATGTTCATAGAGAGCAGCAGGAGGCTGCTGGCCACGTCTGGGGTGCAGGAGCAGATGCATGGTGGGAGCAGCACACTGCTGTTCCCAAGGCTGGGGCATACACAGCCCTGCCATCAGCCCAAGGACAAAATTGTAGTGCATTCCAGGGCCCCCCCGCCACCGCCCCTACACTAGGCTCTTACCCCAAGTCATGCTGGTCATCTCCCAACGCCACTGGCAGCAGAGGGTTGCCCCCAAGCTGTAGCACTCGTTTGTGCAGCTTCTTCGCAACAAAATTAAACCTGAACAGAGAATAACCGCAGTTGCAGAGGGTCAGGACAGCAGGCGCTGGCTACATGAGCCAGCACATGCTGCCAGGGCTGCCAGAGCAGTACAGAGGCAGGTCCAGCCAGAGCTAGTACGCACAAGCTGGCCCTGTGCCCTGCCCAGCCTATACCTCCATCCTGGGGTAGCTTGGAGAAGCAGCTGGTTGCTACTTGCTGGGCTACACAGGCTGTGTCCAGCTCCCAGAAGGGACTCGGGGAGGTCCAGCTTCCCTTCAGGGCAGCTTGTGCCCAGGGCAAAGAAACACTTCCTTCCCTCTAGCCCCTCACTGCCCCACGGACCTCAGCCACACTCCCATCCTGCCCACTACAGCTCTTTCAGGCACATGGGAACAGTCTTTTGGGAGAGAACTGCGACCAACAGGGCTGGCTGCCACCTAAAACTCTATGTTTCATGTCTCCTATTGGTTTGGTCCACTGAAATTGCCCTGGCACAGGCTTTCCTCCAATTCAGACAGAGAACTGAATGGCTATAATAACTGACTGAAAAATGATTTCTGACACACTGCAGCAAAGCATCTGCTTGAAGAGGCCAGGAAAAAAGAAACAGGCAGAAGCCCAGTTCCTGGGGGTTAGGAGGGATGTGGGCTGGTAGGGCAAGGATTTTTAAGGCTAGTGGGAATTACATTTCATCTGAGCTGCTGCTCTAGAGTCAGGCTCTGTCTCCCCTCTGTCACCCTCTTCATTCTCCAGCCACTCTGGTCTTGCCTGCAGCCAGAGCTGTGAGGAGTGGCCGTTGCGGGCAGGCAAGGAGTTGCAGAGCTGCTTACTTGGGATAGGAGGAGTCACCAAGGCCCAGCACGGCGTAGTCCAGCTGGCAGAGAGAACTGGGCGGCAGGTTCTTCCGGAACAGAAACCGCCAGAACATCTAGAAAGGACAAGGCCAGGGAGTCACACTGCTGCCAAGGAAGCCTTACCTGCCTGCCTGTCCCTAGCTCACCTCTTGCCCACGCAACAGGTCCCTCCTGTGCTCCGCTGAGTCCCAACAGAGTGGGAGGCATGGCTTTCTGCAGAGGTGACCCTTGAAAGTGGCCACCACTGCTACAGGCCAGGAGGATGACGCTCTGTGAGCTCTCCACAAATCCATGGCTCTTGTGATGGTGGAGCCCCTCTTGGCTGTTAAGCTGCTGAAACCGCACCAGCTCCCTGCCCATGTCCCATCAGTAACATGAGATGTGACTGGTGCTGCTCCAAAGCTCCCCCCCCAAAAATTAACCATTGGTCAAGCTGCTTCAAGAGAGAAATCCAGACACTGGACCAGGAATATAAAAGCAACATGGACAGCAGCACATCCTACCTTCATGTTGTCAGGTGGGTCACCCTGGCCAGTGGTTGCACACACAAATACCACCAGTAGTTCATTGATAAGGTTGGCCTGTGGGCACAAACATGGAAAGGCATATTCACGTCGGCAGCCTACAAACACATGTCCTGGCTGTCCCAACGTGGCTACTCACATCACGTCAACTTCACGGACAGACCACACTCAGAATAAAACCTGCAGCCCTGCGTGGCACAACCTCCTCTACAGGCAATACAGCACCATGTGCTGTCCACATGCTGCCTGTAGCATCGGCTCCTTGGTGCTCCTTGCCTTGCAGTGTACGGCTGACCGTCTGTCATCTAACACGAGCTCTATCCCAAGAGTCATTGGTCAGTTTTCACACCCTTTCAGCTGAGTTAAGCACAAGCTGCCCTCAGGAAGGGCACAGAGGCAGTGTCTGGCGAAACACAGTAGGTCACAGCAAGGGTAGAGCATGCCCAAGTGCCAGAAATGGGGTTGGTGGAGATGGAGCAACACCCGAAGTGCCTGGAGTACCCCTCTGTGTCACCACTCACCACGTCATAGCTATCCAGCGCCTCCACTCTGCACTGGAAGTGCCGTCGCTTGGCTTCTCTGCCAATTCTCTCTGCTGTATCCTGAGCCGTCCCGGTTTGGCTGCCATAAAGAACGAGGAGTTTCCGTTCCGCCATCTGCAAGAGACAAAAACAGAGAATTCACCAGGAGGTGAAGGAAGGTGAAGGGAGGCAGACCTGGACCGGCTCTGGGCTCGGCATCACACCAACACCCACCCAGCCTTGAAAGGAGTGTTGGTGTCTGTGGGTTCAGGTGACATTCATGAGGTTGAAACTGCAAACAAGCAAGAACAGTTGAATAGTTCAGAGACAGCTACAGGATTCAAGGCTCCTGGGCTCTCTTTCCACCCCTGCGCAGTGCTGAGTGACCTCCCCTTTGCTGCAGCGTCCCCGTCCGCAGAAGCAGCAGTGGGGACTCTACTGTGCTCCTTGTCCCTGCTGCCAGGACCAAGGGAGTGGACTGGCTTGGGAGTCTTAAAATCCAGGGACAGCGATACACGTTTGGGCTTGTTTTAACTATCCTCGTCAGCGCAGGGTCAGCGCACCCCTGGGTTCCACGTTTCTGGTTTTAACATCATCTGCCCTGCAAATCCCCACCCGAGGGGGCTGGGGGAAAAGCCTGGGATCTCAGTGACAGAGAAAAATGTGACCAGGCACACGCTGCTCTCCACG
>NW_009624100.1:390-5866 GCF_000690535.1 Cariama cristata | reverse complement strand
GCCGTGGGAAGAAACCTGCCCTTACTGCTGGGGGTGGGGAGAGAGAGAGGGAGAGAGAGAGAGAGCCCACTCCTTGGGCACCTTGAGAGCGAGAGCAGGGGCTGGAGGGCAGCACCCGGAGGGGCAAAGTGCCTTGGGAGGAATTAACAGGGACGTTTCTTTCAGGCTGATCTGCTGCTACATCAGAATAACCAGACCAAGTACTACCGGGAGTTCCTGGGCATTCTGGCGGGGGAACAGGTGGACCCCAAAAGCCTGGGGGAGGCTGTCCAGACCCTGTGTGAGCAGACATCCATCTTCTGGGTCAGGAGAGGAGAGGGTAAGTAAGTTGTACGTGTCCCTTTGCAGAAGAGGGAAGCACGATTGTTTCTCGTACCTGAAAGAGGAGCAGGCTCTGCTGCACAAAAGCTGAGGCATGTCCCCCGGGATGGGGACAGGTGACCTCTAGTTCAAAAATCAAACCATTGTTCAGGGATCGGGGAGTGCTGGCTCGTACCCACACCCTGCAGTGAACCACGGTGCTGGGTGGGAAAGGCTCCGAGCCCCCTTTGCAGCGCAGCTGCTCGCACAGCACAGCCCCGACACAGAGCGGTCCCCTGCGATGCTGTTGGCTTAATACTCGTCACCTTCATCTTTACAACAGCAGCCTGCTCAGCTCTCACTCTGTTCTGTCTTATTCCAGCTTTAATGAGAAAGGTCATTCCCTGAGGCCTTCCGCTTGTTTGGCTCCCCGGGGACTCGTATCTGCAGGACTGCAAAAGCATTCCTCTCACCCTGCTTCTGTCCTTGCTCATCTGGCAGGTCCGGGGAGACAGCGGCTGATCTACCTTTGCATTGACATCTGTTTTCCAAGCAACATTTGTGTGTCTATCTGCTTCTATTACCTCCCTGAGTAAGCCCTGCAGCCGCGGATGCCCTCTCGCTGCTCTACATACTTGAACTGGATTCCTGAAAAGCCTCTGATTTCAACAAGGAAGGTAACAGCTACAATACCCCCCCAAAGCTCCCTGCTGATTTCATGCTGCAGTTCAGGAGAGTTTAGAAAAATAACAGGACTCTGCTCAGCACCGTCAGTACAGACACTTTATTTGCCGCTGTCCTCCAGGGCTGCATCTTGTACGTAGGTATTAGGAGATCCAGGCCTAGAGGAATCGCGTGGAGTAGCTAGTGTTTTATGGCTACATGCCCTGTTCAGCACAAGGTTATTAAATTTGTTGGGGGTGGTTGGCTTTGTAAGAGTGCAGCTCTCCAAGTGAGTCTGTGAAATACACTTTGAATAAAGGGATTGCAAAACATTGCTGCCTTTCCTCTCTTTGCTCAGCCTCTTCCATCATTTAGAAAGGTGGACTGTTACTATTTTTCCCCATTTTGGGGCACAAGAAAAACCACAAAGCTGTCAGCAGCCACAGGGATTCCTCCAGCAGAACTGTAGCCAGCTCCCCGCAGTGGGATCGTGCCTCCCTCTCCCGTTCCCTTTTGTCCAAGCGGGCTCCCTTAGAGGCCACGCACGTTTCGGTAATGATCTGCTCGGAGCTCAAGCTTGGTCTCACTCCATGCAGATGCAGCTGCTTCTGCCAGAGACTGAGCCCGCTCCGTCAGAGGAGGGGAGGGTTACAAGTGCATGCCTTGGCTCCAGAGAGGGTGCTTGCCACTGTAAGACACGGGGAAACGAGCAGAGGTCCTCTCCTTCCCACAACGTGACCATTATCCCAACACGCTGTCGTTGAAAGCAAGGCAGACGACTGCTTTCTGGTGGCCGCTGTATTCCCTCTTGATCTCTCCTGTCTCCACGCACCAAAGTCTGGCCAGGTTGTCAGAGGAGGCTGGAACAGAAAGTGAAAAGAGGAGTGGGACATGTTGCAGTGCCCTTTAAACTTTCATTACTATCAGAAAAACTTTCCTCTTGCTTCATTCAACACCATTATTAGGGCTGTTGATGACCGGTAAGGGAGCTGTGCAGAGCAAGAAGCTTAGTGCATTTCTGTATTACGTGGGGTTTTAATTATTTTGGAGAGAAGTTGCTGTGGAAATTACAACACGTATGTTTTGAAGGGACTATCACACTGCGTACTACAAGCAGCATTGCTACCAGGGGAAAGAAACTGCACACATGAAGATCGTCTCTCCACTTTAAACAGATGCCCTACTGCAGCACAGGCAAAATCCTAAAGGGAGTTAGTCGACTGCGTTGTGGGTGCGGGGCTGGGTGCTCTCTCCCCGCCTACACTGGTGCATGAGGGTTTGGCAATGTCCCAGCTACAGAAACTGGTGTCTCCTGTGCTACAGCAGGGCCCTGCGGCTGGGGGCCGGGCGTAGTCCAAATCAAGCGTGGGCCGAGGGCAGGACTGCAGCAGCGCCTCACCGGTGACGATGTACTGGGAGTCCCCCGAGAAGGCGCAGTCCCACATCCAGCCCCGAGATGTTTCCCCTGGGTTATTGCTCTTAATGCTCAGCTCTGTCATCAGAGAGAAGTTTGAAGTCCTCCAGATCTTGCACGTCTGATCTGCAGAACACGTAGCCAAGAGCCTGTGAGGAAGAGACGCGCGAGGGAACCCTTATTAGTCACGCTGTACGCCTCAGGGCCGCTCGTTAATGTGGACCTGGAACAGTAATGAACTGGAGACCTGTGTTCATTGCAATCAGATTTCTTTACACCTGTGTCATCTGCTTGATGAGATTCAAGCAGACCGGACTTGGTGAAGGAGTACACCAACTTCACCACTTTGCTCCTGGAGATCAGCAATTCGACCCCAGCTGTAAGAACAGCTCGCGGCCGTAGCGCTTGCTGAGATCACCGAGCACAAGGCTGGGATGCCACTGACAGCAACCCAGTGCTGGCGTGTCCCACGCCTCCTAGCCCACTCCTCCCTGGGGGACCTGCAGAGCAGTGTGAGGCCAGCATTACCCAACAGCTGGAGGCACAGCTGGCCTCTGCCTGCCCCCGTCTGTTTCCCAGCACAGGTAGGCAAGGGGCTGGCACGCACTCACGTGGAGTCAGGGCTGAACTTGCACTGAAGGGCGTAGCGGTTGTGCGCTGGGATCTTGGTCTTGGGGATCAGCTGGGTCACCTCCTCGCCGATGCCGCCCGTCAGGTTCCACACGTAGCAATTTCCCTGTGGCAAGACAGGGGGATCTGTGGCCGGGCTGGTGGTCACCTACCCAAAAGCAGCCTGGACTTTGCACGTCCGACCGCAGCACAGCAAAGTCGGTACACGCAGACCCACAGGAGCCACAGCCCAGCAGCTGCTGGAGCACGGTAAATCCCATCCCACGTTCGAGGCTGTCGGAGCTCACCGAGCTGTTAACAGCCGCCATGTAACTGGCATCAGGGTCAATGTGAACCGAATTCACGGAAACTTCGGGCTCGGGAATCAGCTGCTCGTTGTGGTCGGTCTTCAGGTCCCAGATGTGAATGGCACCGCTCTGATCACCCACAATTAGCTCTGCCTGCAAGAAAACAGCAACCTCGTCTCTCTGAGGAGAACCCCGCAAGCAGCAGCCGCAAGCCAATGCCCAGACCGTGCCCCTGTAGCATCACATGGAGCCTTGCTCTGGTTTTAAGCATCAGGGTCCGGTTCCACCTCATTATTCCCCGGCACAGGGCTGTTTCAGAGCTCCAGCAGCCTGCTGACTGCCTCTGCACGCTGAGAACAAGCAGAGTACTAATCTCACATTACACTCTGCAAAAAGGCTGTTTACCTTTACAGAAGTGTTTGCTAATTTTATAAACCCCAGAGCAGACAGTGGCTGCCTGATTTCCAGAACCGTTGCACAGCTACAGCTCCAAACAACACCCACAGAAGCCAAATAATTTTCAGCACATCTGAGAAGCGGGTATTAAGATGTGAGTTGGCCAGTGAACAACTGAAGCACTCAAGAGTGTACAGATACCTAAAAACCAGAAGCCTAAATGGGTTTTTCTCTCTCTCCCCCTTTGTCAGGGGAAGGACAAGGGCCAGCTGAAGGGCAGGAGTTCTGGCTCCGATCCCGTGCTCAGACCAGAAGACAATGCTGGCGGCTCTCCACTAAAACCAGGGCTTTTATCGACAGTCTTGCGCTGTCCATAATTTTAGCAGAATCCCTAGAGGAGATCAGGTCATCGGGCACAGCTAATCCTGTACCTGTGAGCAAAGGCTTGTTTCTGAAGAAGACAGTCATCGCTCAATATATTTAGCTGACTGCACAGCGCAGAGGCCTCTTCTGGACGCCTCAGTCCTTAGCCCCCTCTTAGCAGGTGTAAGTGCAATTGCTAAAGCCGTCAGGGCTTTACCCCAGCCATGAGAAATCTCTCTCAGGTAACTGGATCAGCATCACCGCAGCAGGGAACTGCAGAGCGATGCAGCTATCGGAATAAATGCTGCCACCTCCGGACTAATTAACTGCGCTCTGCTCACAAACCAACACTTCTGCAACTCAGCAGCATCTTGGTTAGCAATTATTTCACATATAAGATCTATGTGCAACAATGCTATTTGTTTTAAGGTAATACGTTCTTGCAGCACTGGTGCTACAGGAGCATCAGCAGCGTTTGGGTAAAGTCTGGTCCAAATAATTGATCTCAAATCTGGTCCAAAATTCTGGACTTGCAAAATTAAACCTCTGCATAATCAAATGCAAAGAAACACTTCTATTATTCAGCTTTTTAAAAAGGTTTGCACTGCCATGTCTGCAAACGAACCCTGCAGCACTGTGAATACAAAATGGACCAGACGGGTTATTACCACTGCAGTGAGAAGCATTGATTTTCACCGCCGTCCCCTCTAATGCACCACACTCCCTTTTAGCCTCGTTTCCCAAGCCGCAGCCATCCTTCTTTTTATCAACAGCTTCTGAACTGACCAGTGAAATCTCGAGCAAATCTGACCAAAGTCCTGAAGGTAATCGCGGCCACGGGCCCTGAGATGCTTTTTCTTGGCAGTGGTGCCACCCTCAACCTTCCCAGCCCGCCCCACACCACCAGTTCCACTCCCATCGCATCCCCTTAGTTACGTTCATGGGGCAGAGACAGTCCCGAAGGAACGTTCCCTCCTACGGGACAAGAGGCCCAGCGCAGCCGCTACGCTGCCTCTTTGCAACAGCCACCAGGTCATTAGCACAAACGCACCGGCTGGCACACGAGCTCAGCGGCCAAAGCCCTCGGGCTGCGGCATGGACGCCTGCTGCAGGCACAACGTGAGCCTGCGGTACCCGCTCGCTCCCAGCGCCGCTGCTCGGGGAGGTTTGCTCCACCGCGCAAAGCAGCGTTGGCTTTCCCGGGGTAGACGGAGGGATCACACGTCTGCTGTGCCGCGTGGGCTCTGTTCCCACGCCGCCCCAAATCTCCCGGTACCAGCAGCTCGGTGAGGGAGCAGGCCTGGGGGTGGGAAGCTGGCTGCTGCTTGTCCAGCAATCCCACCAAGAGCTTGCGGGTCTGTGCCACCAGGACGGCCACCCTCCCCAGATCTTGTACCATGTCTGCCAGTATAAAACTCTGCAG
>NW_009624100.1:0-353 GCF_000690535.1 Cariama cristata | reverse complement strand
GGAAACCGCAGAGCAGCTGGCGCTCACCTGGTTGGGGTGCAGGCAGACACAGTTAATAGGAGCGTTCACCTGGAAAATCCGCTGGCACTGGAGGTTACGAGACCTGCACCAAAACAGGGGGGAAGGAGCGTGTTTAGGAGCGGGCGATCGGCTCTGCTGGCCCTGGCGATCGGCTCTGCTGGCTCTGGGGTGCAGCGGGAGACAGGGGCTGCTGACGGTGCCCACCTCAGGTCCCAAATCCTGGCCATGCAGTCCTCCCCACCCGTGTACATCCACCGCCCGTCCTCGTGGAAGCCCACGGAGGTGATGTTCTTGCTCACGCCGTCGTAGTTAATGACAGGGTTGGGGTTGTT
>NW_009624099.1:350-1345 GCF_000690535.1 Cariama cristata | reverse complement strand
GCCATCACTGCCTGTGATAAGCCTGGCAGCAGGAACAGGGCTGGCTCTGAGCGATCACGCCTGGCTCACGGTGCCGGTGCCAGCACGAGCTGCATCCTCCTGGGGTGATGGGACACCCAGTAAAGAGGGCAGCTCAGGACTGGGACCACTGGAGGTGGAAAGAAGGAAAAGGGGTTTTGGCAGCCAGTATGGCAGAAGTGGGACCCAGTCCCGGGGCCTGTCCCAAAGCTGGGAGGTCGTGGTCTCCTGCCCCCAGAGAAAGTACAGCCCTGTTGATCCTATTAAAAAGCTCCGAGCAGAGAAGAAACATCATTTATTTCTGGTCTTGCGCTTCACTGTAATACTTGGTGCCACTTACAGCTGGGCAGGAGCTGCTCAGCACAGAGCCCCAGGCTGGGTCACGCACGGATGACCACTGCCTGTCCCCTGCCACCGCCAGCATCTGCCACTGAGTCAGACCCGGGGGGGGAAGTTGTAGCATGGAAAAGCCCGTGACTGGGAGTGAGCCAGAGGTGCCGGAGCAGGTGCTGCCTGATCCGTGTGCCCGGGTCCCTGCCGGAGGGGCCCCTCGGAGGGCGCAGAGCTTTAGGGCGAGCTGTGCTGCTTGGGGGGGCTTGGCCAAAGCACACAAAACCCTCCCAAAGGGCTGCCCTGTGAAATTCTCTGCCTGGACATTGTCCCAAAAAGTGGGATCTTCACCCGGTATGCAAGCCAATTCACACAGGGTCAAGGTATTTCTTTTATTACAGGTTTGCGCAAAGTCGGGAGCCAGGTGATGTTCCACAAAGCTGGCTCAACCCCACAGGAAAGCAACAGCATATTTATCCTGTTACATGATTAGCAAAAACCCACTCAAATTTACACTTACTGGTTAGTAATTACAACATCGTTTGTTATTAGTTAGTTATATTTAAATTAGCCTCGCTTGCTATGTAAATTAGCACACATGCTCCTTACAGGCGGTGGAGGGAGCAAGACTTTTTGGTCTTGAATTG
>NW_009624099.1:0-292 GCF_000690535.1 Cariama cristata | reverse complement strand
CTTATGTTGCAACTTTCCAGGCTAGTGATGTTCTGGGGTAGGACGTTCGTCTTTATCAGTCTTCAGTTGCACTTCAAGGACTTTAGTAGTTAGCAAGCACGCAGATTTAGGAGCTCACACAATAGTACTGTTGACTAACAGGTAGAGTCTCATCGCATTCTGCATTCCTTAGGTCAAGCTGCTCTTTTTGTTTGAGAAATTGGTTTCTCTCCTCCACTCGTCCATCTGTTTCTCTTCTACGTTACGGGCAGCAGGAGCAGCCCCGGCTCTGGCTGCTCCCCGGGGCTGGCAG
>NW_009624098.1:90562-96772 GCF_000690535.1 Cariama cristata | reverse complement strand
CCGGCTTTTGTTGAAAAGCTAAAGTTGCGTTTTATGAATTTCTGAGGGTTAAATTTGAGACTCTTTCAAGAAGTTACCGTGGCAGGTCACCTGTGTAACTAACGCCTCTGGGTGGGTTAGGGCTATTTACGGTCTTGCAGTTTATAGCGCTGGTGAGTTTATCTGTAAAGGAGGCTTCAGTCTGAGTTTGAAAAGGCAGCAGGTTGGTTTTGGTGTTAGTTTGTTGGTTTTTTTCCCTCCCCCCCTTCTAAAACCAGAGATAATCACGAAGGAGTTTATGGTGGCATATTTATTGAACTGCTGGGGACTGGCATCTCGTGAATAGCTCATAAAGTTGTATTACTCTCTGTACGTTAGTGCTCTAATACAAACTCCTAAATGCCTTTTCCTCGGTTTGTATTGTGCTTTCATTAACACTAGGACTACATTCTACTATACAGCTTTTCACGTGAAAAATAACCCTGTTAATTGGCCGGAGATTAAAAGGTAACTCATTAATACGAAATAATGTGACAATTTAATAATTTCCCTGTAATCCCCAACGCCCAAATTAAAGGGACAGACACAGCCACGTTCACGATGATTAGTTTTATTGCTTGAGAACCAGAGTACTCATCTCTAAAGGCCTTCAAAGTTATCATGAGTTGAGTTCGCTTAAATAGAATTACTGTGTGGTTATAATGCAACATGGCACAATAACAATACAGAGCTGCAGACACCCTTTGGGCAACAGTACTTAACATAAACCCAGATTGTACTGTTGAGAAAACACTCTGCAAGCGGACATCAAATCATTTTCAATGGTAGTGATTTATACCAAAATCAAGCATCAATCTAATGCCATCACGCAGTCCATGAACTCTGTAGTGTTCTAAATTAAATCAATAAAACATACATTTGTGTTTCATCAACAGACTCCCTAATCACCTTTTAATGTCGTATTTAGTGGTGGGAGAAAAATGTTTGTAACAAGATTATATTGTAGGCTGCACTGAGCTACCAGCCAGGAAAATTTACAGTCTTTTTTTTTTTTTTCTCTTTAACACTGTATAAATACAGTTTGTGTCCAATACAGTTGCTGCCTGAAGCAGACTATTATTTTCTTCTCCCATGTTGTTATTGTTTCAATATAGAATACTTGGCACCATAAAACAGTAACAAAAGACGGACAAAAACAGTTTACAAAATTCTGGAAAGTTACACCCAAACCTAGCTAGGAACTTCGCATTCAATCCTTAATACTACATAGAAAGAAGGGACTACAGGAGTAACAAAGTGAAACTGCTAATATATGTGCTATATAGTATGCTTATATATCTGTATCCAGGATGGCACTGCTATATATTAATTATTATATAAATGTTGGTTGTTGATGTACACTTAACTAAACCTGCTAAGACTCCAACACTAACCGCTGATATGGCACTCTCAAGCATTCATATTGGAAAGTATATTTAGCGTAAGTTTTGGTCAGGTTTATAAATTATTTATATATCTGTGTATATATACACATACATACATATATATACACACACATATATATGTATAGAAAGCAGCTGCTGTGTGATTCAAAAACCATGTAACATGGCAGTATAGTAAATAACATGAGAAAAAAATTATAAAAATGAAAAACAAAATACTAAAACTAAAACACAAACCATAAGCCTTGGTCAACAAAGAAAACACCATTTAAAACCATCAATATCTCTATCTGTACAATCCAATGTACAAAACCCCGAAGTGGTAAAGATATATAATGTTAGGCATGACACCTTTAAAAGTTTATAATACGCTGAAATAGCTTTTCCACATTGACAAACACTTATTAAAAGTTGAAAGTTGTGAAATCTAAAATACATAACATCTCTGCTGTCTATTTAGAGTTTTGGCAACAGAATTGTGACATATATATAAAAAATAATTCCACGTTTCTACTTGATGTCACATGAACATACAAGACAGTGAGGTATGTGAGGCTTTTCTCGAACAGAGTCCAGATGCTGAAGCATAGTGTACGATCAGCAGTCTAAAAATGTGGCACTCGGGACTGGATTTATCAATGCAGTTGTTACGATTATGTATTTCAGTATACCGTGTATTCCTTCCCCTCCTTGCTACAGTGTGGTTTCACGGAAAATCTTCTCATGTCGTAGGCATCTTTTTCCTGTTGCAGAATTGGCATTTTTTTAAAAAGAAAAATAAACACAGGGGAAATGATGTAGAAAATATAAACGTAAAGGAAAAAAAATGATATTTACCACCACATCACTGCACGACACAACACTTGTGCACATTTGCAATAGGTTTACCTGCCCCAGCAGCTATTCGAAAGGACAGGAACACAGGCTGCAGCAAGTTAGGGAAAAATAAAAGTTACACATTTGAAATATAAACTTTTTTTTTTTTTTACAGTCAGTAGTAAACACAACTAAAATTCCTCTATGACTGGAAACAAAACGACGCAGTAATTTTTTGGATTGCTCTAACTACAAAATAGGCAAGAGAACTACATCATCTCCTTACAGATCTCTGCTCCCATTGAAATCCAAGGGAAAATTTGCCACTGATTTCTGTGGGAAGAGGACTGGGTCCCATACACAACTCCCTTTTATCACAGAATTAGCTCTGCTGAAAGTGCCACGCTAAAAAAATTCACGTTGAGTACACTGGTGACAAAGGAAACAAAAATTACTGTTTCTGAACTGGCTGTCCTCCATCTGCTGACACACTGAACTTTTCATTTCACTGGAGAAGTCGGTAAACTTCCGCAGTTTAAAATCTGGCTTGGATGATTCTGGACCAAATATCTTAAGTGCATTCTTCCTTAGAAAAACAATACTCAGTCTCACAAGAACTCTGCCCATGAAAGTAAATATAGGTACACATTTGTGAATTTGGATTTACGTGTATACATGCATACACACATGTAATTACCCATTATCCATCACCCATAGCACTGTCTCTAGGACTGATACATTACCATTGTTGTACAGTTTACAAGTTTTTGCAAGTTTCTAGTTGAGTTTTTTCCTACAGATTTTATGTAGTTTTTATATAGGCTTTCAGAGGTTACCTCCTACTCCTTGATCAGCTTTTTTCAAAGAAAGCACACACTCAGTTTCACTGTATTTCTAACTTTGCTTTCCGTCTGGTATCTTCAGCAGAGAAGATTGTTTGTAAAATACATCTCTCTTTCTTCACTTTAACAACTGGTATTTAGTAGTTCCATATCCTTTTTCTCACTTGTTGCTTAAATATGGAACTGCCAATATATTATTTTACTAATTAGCAGCTAGGCATCAACTTAATTGAAGCTGTGTTTTGGAAGCAATTTTGACAACCCAATGAAGATACTTTTGTGTTACAAGAGTAGTTGTAAGTGCACAGACAGTTGCTTCTCTTCATTTTGTATTGTATCATGCTTTCATCCAGTTTGTTCCTTGACTTCCTACAAGTACCTATTCTAATATACTGGCTGATTTCAGTTGAATTCAACTTTAAAACATTTTCAAGGCTTTACATTAAAAATAGGACAGAGATACAGTTGACTTAAACATAAAATTAACAGGAACTAGTGCATACATTCTCCTTCCTAATAAAAAAGACTTAGAAGATGCAATACTAAAAGGTTTAATTTAGTTACCTTGTGATCCCCCATGCAGACATTCGGCCCAATGTGGTCATATATTACTATCTTCTCGTCATTTTCTGACTAGTTAAAAAAAAACAAAACACACAAGAAAACACGAGTCAGTTCAAGTATTCTCCAGATTACAGAAACAGAAAGAAATATGGAAATAATTTATGCAAATAGTTCAAACCAGTCTCTGAATGAACTGATATTAACACGTCTTTCCTTGGCTTCTCCAGAGAAAGACCATGGAGAGTGAATTTTTATGTCCAGAACTGCTTGCAGTAGTTTGTGCAATTTGCCCACGTAAAATAACTCATGAAATCACTGCATCCACTCCTTGCTTCTGAGATCTCAAGAAATTTTAGTGAGTAACACTTGGACAGATGAAATGAATGATTTGGTTATGATTGCATTCCAGCCTTTTGCCAGTGAAATGCAGCTAGCACATTTGGCCAGTCCTTTTTTGAGAACAACACACAATTTTTATTGAATTAAGTGCAATATATGTTGTTCTTCAATTTAATTGCAATCCACGTTGCCTTATAAGAGCATCTGATCTCATCACATTCAAATATATATTTATTTATATACATCTGATTTCATCACATTTTAAGTGTTCAGAGAGATGAATGAATTATTTACAGTTTATGAGTATAATCTTTAACCATTTCTATGAGATACATTTCTTCATCTGAAAAAACGCACCAAGTGATTTAAAGAAAATCAGTAAATGAAAGATGATGTTCCTCCAGTCTCCATTATGAATTGCTTTCATTTTGTTCCATGTTGAACTTTATCCTTATACACTGACTTCTTAACATTTGGAGCTTAATGAATAGTAAAATGTACTCATCTTTCTGCCATTTGCAATAAACCTGATTTTGAGAATCTGTTTTGATTCTCTAGCACAGTACTTCAGGAATAAATACAAATACACTGCCATACGAGACAATTTCTTATTATGCTAAAGAATTCCTGCAAGCTAATTACATCTGCAATCTGCACACTCTCAAGTTTCTAACACGATCATAGATGTGCTTTAAACTAGTTGGCAATACTAATTTATATTGTATGAAACAGTCAAGACTTTCTCATGTGCAATCAGTCAAGTTTGACTGGGCAATAACTTTATATAAACAGTAGCATTTAGGACTATAAAGTTAAAACTGAATTATCTTTAATGCAGTAAGGAAGCTTAAGGTCAGATTTACTTTATAGCACGGTTGTCTGCCAAAAATATAAAAACATAACCTTCTGCATCGTATGCATGAGCACTTTCCAATATTTCAAGATCATAATGCCACTAGCATCGGAAGTGGGGATACATTCATCAAAAGCGACTTGATAATTTACAAAGGCAGCATAAAATTGTGGATTTTCAACTGCATAATCTTTAGACAGATAAACAAATTACAGTGGTGCACAAGCAGAAACAATATACACTTGGCTGAGCATTCATTACTTCATGCTATCAGGCATCAACGCAACTCCCTCGCAGTGGGCAACCTTTGGTGTTTTAGGGCTCAGGAAGCATAAAATAACATGATGGTGAGGTAACCGACCATAGCATGATAGATGATGTTGCATGAAAGCTGTTTACAGCCCCATGTCTGTACAATCTGCAATGCCTACTGTGTAGCTGAACACACTGTACAGTGTGGCAATTTGTGCTTACTGTCCTTTCTTTACATAGGATTAAAATGCAGATTTACTACAATTTTTTGTTTGAAATAAAATACAGACTTGCTAAGACAGAAAAATAAAATCTTTATTTGCCTATAAGAAAAACTAATACAGCAAAATAATTGCCTGCATAAGAATATTCAATAGCTGGTTCCAACCAAAAATTCTTTAAAAATTCATATACATTTCTATTTTAAGAATTTGTTACAGTGTAATCAGTTAATTAAAATTTACTTTTACTTCCTTTACAGTTCCTTTTAGAGCTTCAAAGCGTAACCCTCTGCAACGGAATAAATTCTCGGTGGCAAGCCAAACACTGCTTACTGTGTAGAACCACAAAAATTTGTAAGGTCATTTTGCCCTTTCCTCTATCAGTTCAGCATTCTTTTCTATTGAATATTTTCGTTAAGTTTTATGGGCCAGAATTACAGTTTGGTTTTGAGATGGATAAACTAGCTCCTTTACTGGTATAGACTCACTGAGTTAAACAACCATGCCACTTTGGCCTCATCTACATCTGTAATTCCGCATACGCATTTCTGAAGATGTCCCAAACGGCATGCTCATAATTTGCAAATGCAAAGCTGCAGAGACAAAATTATATGCATTTTCTAAATGCTTTGAATGATCCAACTAACTGTGTTTCTGTTCCCCGGAGACTAAGAATTGGGCTAAGTGACCTCACAGTTACAAATTTCTTTAATGCTCTAACTTGGTTTTTCTTTGTTTAATTTTCTCCCATTATATCCAAGTTATACCCCCCTAGATAATCTGAAAGAATTCCTTTCCCTCTGTACTGTTTACACTCTTCAAGCCTTTGTGTACACTTCTATCTCCTTATTCACAGCTTAAAAAAAAAAAATCTTCCCTCATTGGCAACTCTTTCACTTGTT
>NW_009624098.1:78722-90531 GCF_000690535.1 Cariama cristata | reverse complement strand
TGGCCACTCGTTCCATGGTTTTAATCCTTTGTTCTTTAGGAATTTCATGGGCGCCAAGTACTATCTGTAATATTTTGGGTAAAGTCTCACTTTTTCATATGGTATTTCTGTAGAAAAGGATCAAATAACACTGATTTTGACATTACTATTTTACTATAAAGCCTGCATTCCTCTCAGCTTCACCATTTTTTAAATTAAATACTGCAGTACATGCATTGTCTAAAATTTTCAGTGAAACTTCAAGATATCATGCAGACACTTCTTACACATTAAAACATGTGAGGAAGTACATCAAATTGAAATTTGAGTAGCTACGGAAAAAATGTTCTGAGCCTTTCAGTGAGTTATATACTGCAAAGCAAACAGTCTAATCATGACATAAATAACCCTGATGAGAGAGAGAAACAGAAGGTTATAAACTTCAGGACAGCAAGTTTCAAGGGTTTCATTAATTTAAACAGAAAAAAAAAAAGCCATGAAGCTGCAGAATACAGATTTATTTGCAAAGATTATTTTCTGCAATTCACTCTCATTAAACTGCATTAGTTGTACAGGAACATGCAGACAGACATATGACTTTGTGTAGTTTTGGGTTTGGTAAGTCTGTTATGTATGAGCGAGTCATACAGTCTGGTCAGCAAGACGACCTCAGTGCAACAGTGCTGAAAAGTCACAGCACATTCATTCTTGCATCACGCCCATGGCCACGGCTAGCACAGCAGGGACAATTTAGCTCAGAGCAGAAAGGCATGGGTGAGATCTTGTGTCATACATCAACTTCCTGATATGTTCTTGGTCCTTTAGAACAACTGATAGTCAGCGTAAATAGGACGGGTCTCCAGTTGCCATGAACAAGCACACAGGAAAAAACAGAGGCAGTGTAAGTTGGCATATGTAACTGGCTGACCTCGTTCGGTGTTTCCAAGGAAAGGAGGAGAGCAGAGCGGAGTAAGCAGGAGAGAGAGAAAATGGGAGAAAAGGAAAACCGGAAGGCCCCTAAACTATATTTAGGTCATTTAACCTTGGATCACCAAGCTTACCTTACCTCTACACACCAAAATCCCAACAGGAACTTTATGTTCTAAAAATGTTGCACAATCCTATTTTTAAAGCTCTAATGGAATGTCTAAATTTAGGCACTTAATTGGTGTACCAAAGTTAAGAGCCTACCTGCTGGAGACTTTGCCTTCATTCAGGGGACAGTGATGGGAGATGTGGCCCATCTAGGATCTGACGTGTTCTTGAGAAATCCAGTTCTCACCATCAGCAACAGAGGAAAACTAAATCTACCATGCTTGTAATTTGGGTACCTCAAGCTGTTGCTATACAGGTTTTTCTTTCAAAAGCATTACTTCTTAGTCAGCAGCCACTCCTAGTTACTTCTGTCTGTGTCTGTGCTGAATCCTTAGTAAGGGCAGTACTGTTACTTATGTTACTGTATAGTGGACTGGACTAGGGGACTGATGGAGGTTTTTAATTTTTTGTTATTCTCTTTTAAAGCAGGCACAGTTTCCCAGTGCTGTACATCCCAGTACAGCACTGACCGGCACAGACGAGATGACAGGCAGCCAGTGTGGGCAGCTTAGATACCAAAAGAAGCGTTTGTGAAAGCTCGTGCTTTGGTAACTGCCAACAGGTTAACTGGGACAAATCCACATTCTTGGGTGGAAAGCACTGGAGGCGTAACAGTTTATTATTGCCATGGTATGCTGTCTCCAGCTTGGCGAGCATTTGCTACCGGCAACCGAGAATTCAAAGACAAGCAGAAGTGCGTCAGCCCTACCTACCTTTGTTGAAGATAAACACAACGTGGAGGCAGTGGGGTGGCTGCGGGTCCGTACTTACTTTCAGAATGAGCTCCTTGGCTGAGTGGGACATCAGGATTCTGTCGCACCAGGCTGGACATCTCGTATTCATGTACTGCTTTCCCTGGCTAGAGTCCTCGCTGTATGGATAACTGCAAACAAATCACAATCACAACTGTCAGCATCTTTTTGCAAAGCAGCCTGAAACCTCTGGCTCAAATGACCACACAAATTAAAAAATGTAACTGGCAAAAAGTAGCTCTTTTAGACACCTCTCATACTTACTTATCTTTCTTTTCCCCTCCCCCCTTTTTTCTTATGTGCTCTTTCTCTATTTCTCTTCTCATATCTACTATCCTACTATAGGCCAACACGTTAAGACACATACAGTTTCAAAACTCTCACCTCCTACCTTGCATTTTTGCACGTGAGAGTGTTTAAAGACAGCAGACTATTTATCTATGTGAAAGTATGAAACTCAGTTCAACGCCTACTCAAGTACAGAGTAGGCTGTTGGCTATGACTATGGAAAACTAATAGGCAGAAGACGAAAAAGGAAACCTGGGGGGGGGGAAAGGTTGATCTCATGGGATTTCTTTGCAGGATTCTCTCAGGGGAGCTATCCAGGAATAATTTGACAGAAAACAGAGTTCAGAGCACTGGGATCTCTGCAGCTGTACACAAACCCCACCTGTACGGATTCTCTAAGGCTGACAGAAAGGAAGACATGACAAGAAAGCAGGCTTTTCAGGGGACTTCTTCAGAACCAAGGAATTAGGAATGTGGTTTAAGGACAACAATGCAGACTACATAAGATTCTGTACTTTTATATGAAATTGTGTTAACAAAAAGTAGATTATTTTGTAAAGACATCTGGAATAGAAGCTGATTAAATGGTAATTATGCTGTGGGGTGATTATAAATGTGCTATGGGATCTCCAGTGCATTCTAACTCAGCTTTAACAGGCAACAGAAAGTGTTTATTTTAACCTACAGAACAGCCTAAAATAAGTTAACTCAACATGCCAGTGTGAGTCCACAGGCTGAAATCATTGAAAGCACCTGAAGTGGCAACCTCTGGTTCAACTATCAGGAGGCTGAGGCCAAAGTTTTCCTCGTTTTATCCAAATGTTCTCACTAGTTTAGTACGACAGAACTTTGAATCTGATGATTGCTCACCATGCTGTAAGGCCCACTGTTTTCCCAGACCATTTCCAAAACAGCATGGGTAAGTAGCCAAAGACAGGTTTTGTGGAAATTCAGAGGGTTTGTGACAGGCTCAATTTCTTGAATATTGGGCCCGAATGAATTTAAGTTTGTCCTTGATAAATGTCTTCCAACAAAACCCATAAGGCTGGTGCCTATTATCTACATGTGTATGTGTGGGTGTACTTAAAATGACATTTCCATTTTATTCTGCTCATCACTGAATTCATACAGGAAATACTGAGGTTTTACTGATAGGTGTGTTAAAATAAAATTTCTCGTATCATAACAAAAGGGTTTGCATGCTTGAAGAGAAACTTATTTACCACCCTACTTGGTGTGATACTCTGAAACTGAGATGTATGGCTTTCTACCAAATGGGTTTACAAGCTACACTGCCATTAAAAAGATTAGCCATGGCAAACATCCAAGAAAGGCGCACTCAACGTATTGGAACAAACCAGTGATCTCAGTACCTTTTCCACCTCATCAAACCTAACAAGACTCATTTTCAAAACATATTATGAGAATTCAATTTGCTGCTTCACTGACATACAGAAGTACAGCTTATTTCTGAGTGTCTGTGAAATATTTTGATGATGTAATACTATTGGTAGTAGAAGCTCTTTGTCTGCAATTTAAGGGTTGACTTTTTCTGGTAACCTCTTACTTTAGTTACTCAAGAACCCCATGTAACTGAAGCTACTTTTTATAACATAAGGTATAAGAGTCAATCACATTTCATTTAATCCTTCCTTTTACAACATTAACTGTTTGGCTTTTAATGTATGAAGTTGCATACCTGGAATGATCTGTTACTGCTATGTGTTAGAGCATTTCATCCAAGAGCATATATTCTATGAAATGGTATTTATCAATTTGCTTTATTGATCTCAACGTTTTCACAGGGTGAAAACTTCTGCCAATTTTTCAAGGTCTTTAGTGCTGAGCGCCCAGTCAAGAAGTTACTGTAGTTTACAAATACCTTTGACAAATCAGATTTCTCATGGCTGGGACAGAGATGAAAATAAATGTCGCAGAAGTTATCCAAACAAAATGATCTGTAGGTAATAATTTAATACAATGAAGTGGGGCAAGCTCTTCTTTTTATAAAGCAGCATCCTTCCTTCAGGTCAGAAGTGTGGAGCATTCTGTCTTCCTGCACTCTCATGAATAAGGCTTCTCCCTCCCCACCACTGCCTCTTTGGCTTGTGCATGTCTCACTCTCAGTGAAATGCTGACACAGGCGTAACAAAAAATCCTAACTAGATACACCCCCAAAACCCAAGGAAAACTATTCGCTCTCCTCCTTCATGCTCTAGAAGGGTCACAAATGCTTTGGAATAAGCAGGCTTCTTTTGCAGATGGGCTCAAAAAGTGGACATAGCTAAATATGACTCAAAATTGCTGGGAGGGATTCTTTTTGGTGACTTAACAGGTTGTGGGGACAGGATAGTTTAGTTTATTATATGCCATTTATCTTAAATAGATTTTGGCAAATAAAAGCTCTATTATGGATTTCTGGAATAAGACTGTCACTGAAGAAATTTTCATGAAACCTTCTGCTGAATGTATACTATTCCAGAATAAAACTTCAAACAAGATACACTCCGGTAGTTGTCTCCATCATCCCGTTCCATAGTTAAATCAACAGTGGAACGAAAGCAGCTTCCAGAATTGAATCACCTTCTTGTGAACTCTGAAGCTTTTACTTGGCTGGAGCATTTCTAAGGGTTTTCTCCCCTATGGATACTCTGGTGTCTTACATGATGTTGCTTTGTTCAGATGCCTTACTACCAGCTGATGGGATTTAAAACCAGACAGTAGATGCCACCAAAAGAGGAGAGACATGCACAAGCATTTCAGGAAGCCAGGCTGATGTCTGGTGCTGTCATAACAGAAACACGTTGCAAAAATCAAAGACGCAGGGAAAACACCCAAAGCCTCAGAACTGCCACACCCAACGGCACTCAATTTCAATCTTGTACACAAAATCTGTCACCAGAACACAGCCTTTGGGTGTGCTCTTGCACTCCCTGCAAACAGACATCTCCTGAAGCTGGCAGACTTGGCCCCACAACCGTGAAGGCTGCAGAGTGCCCAACAGGATAACTAACAGCAGAGCATGCATCTCGGAAAAAGCAGGACGTAAAGACACATCACTCATTTTGCTTTTTCCAGTACAGCACCCGACCAGATACCAGAGACTCAAGATGGTACTCAAGAAACTGGAAAATACTTGCACCGACTTCAATGGGCTAACCAAGACACAAGTGTGCTAATACATGCTTCTCTTTGACTATTAACTTTTTGTTCTCTCTGGGGTGGCTCCACGATTTACCTCCTCTTTTCCTTCCTTTCAACCCCACTTCTCACCTGCTTCTTTGAAATAAAGCATAAATAGCGTCTTTTAAAGAATAACGTACGTTTAAATTTGTGTGCACGCAAAAGGCAGAACTATTCTTGTAATACACATCTTCCAGAAGACATTAAGCGTAAGTTTTTCTACTATCAAGGGCATTAAAATAGCTTTGTTCTGCTGACATCTCCAGCCTCTTTTAACATACTCATTCCAGGCAAGTAAGGAACTCAGAGTTCTTAATTCAAAACTCAGTTAATAATTCTAGTTAACAGATGTTCTGATCTCTGAATTGTGTGAACAATTACAGGCTTGATAAAAACAACTGCAGATCTGATGATAAAAATAATTTTAAGGACTCTACACCAAATAATTAGAAGTTAAATATTCCAGTATTAATATCCCAGAGGGTACACATCATGCCACCTTTCTGTGCATACATTATTAGTCTTGACCATCAGAACTGTGACTATGGCAGAGAAAAAGGGAGAACCAGCTCCCTCTGTCCCACGACTAGACAGGAAAGAATGTATTATTTTTTTTCTTTCAGTAGAATTCTGCCTCAATCACAATCTATCATCTTGTGCAATGTACAGAAAAGAGTGATCTTGAGAATGAATAGCGAGTGCTCATGTGAAAAGGATGACATACAGATAAAAGCCTCGAGGTACCACTGAAATATAACTGATAAATAGGTATCATGCTAACACATACAGGTGCTATAGGTAAGTTAAGACTGCACACACTTCCTAACTTTAGTATTCAGTATGGTTACTGACTTTTTTTTTTTTTACACACACTCATTTCTATATTTAAAAATACAAATGGGGAAATGAGGAATTCCATGTGGAACAACTTTTCTGCCCCATTTAAAACAGTGGCAGAGTAGAAATTTAGGACCTTAACCACTCATGTTAGCTGAATAACTAATAGAAAAAATAGTCTGTTATTCTCTGTGTACGCCAGCCGGTAGAGTTATGCAAAATACACTTTGACTGTATATGCTTCTGGATGATGGACAGGCAGGCAGTTCTGGAGCTGGAGCATCCATGCAAGAGGCTTGTACAGTTTATCTCCAGTAGCTCGGGATTTATTTTTTCTCAAGATGCTCGTTCTAGCTGCTTTTCCACCTTATTTCACAAACTTTTGTTTCATTTCATTTAACCAGGACTACTGTCAGGTGGGTTTTCTGAATACAACTTGCAAAAGGTACTAATTAAAGCAATATCATTAATATAACGCGCAATGTTGTCAAAATTTAATCAAACACTTTGAGGAATTGTTAACTCGCCCTGTTAATAAGGACCAGGACGTCCAATGAACTACCGGTATTACAGTTAATAAGGATGAGAGCTACTTGGCAATTGTTTGGGGAAAATACACCATTAAGAGCGTCAGTAATATTACTGCACTACTCCTGTTGACAGGTATTGTCAAAGATGATTGGACACCTTTACAGAAATACTTACTGCAGGGTGAAAAGTCTTCTGACATCATAAACCATCCTGTCAGCAGTGTCTTAACTCGAAACACAAGCCAACAATACTGTGTATATAAATGTCTCCTTAACTGGCATTTCCAGTCAGGAAAAATGCTCCTAATGAACTCTTCTCTTGTGTAAGAACGGATAAAATGTGTTACTGAGATGGGTGAAATGTACTTTCTAACAGGAAACAATTAATTCACTTTGGAGTGTCATTACCTTTAAAAGCTGTCTGTCACACACAGTTCTGCTTTCCAGCTGATTTTTGCACACAGTGAACACAGTGAATATGTCCTGCTGTTGATAACGCTTTTTGGTGTTGCTTTACAGATTCTGTTTTCTATGGTCAAGACACTTCCAGTAGTGGTGTAGGAAGTGTGACAACATCCACTAGGCAACAGTGGGGAAAAATTAAGCCATGTAACCTTTTTTAGTACAATAAAGCTCATCCTGAAAAACTCTTCATCCTGTGTCTTGGTTCACATGCAGATGTTTAGGCAAACTTTATCATGCTTCAGGGAGTGGAAATACCTCCTATTCAAAGACCACTTGTTCTCATCTATTAATTGTCCCCACATTTTCTATCACTGAATTGTTTCTAACACAAAGTATCTGAAATGGGATGGAATTCTAAAGCATCGATGAAAACTCAGCTCTTTATGGGAAGAGCTGAGACGCAGTTTTGATTTGGTCAATTTTATTTCTGAACTTGGGTATGAGTCCTCACATTTACTAAACCTTATCTCACTTTTAAGTCTTTCTATTTACATATGATATTGAGAGAGAACTTCAAAAGGGGAAAAAATCCCAACCACTTTTCATCAGAAAATTATTTACTACTTTTGTATTTTGTAAGAAAATGTCAGACCAATTTACCTTTAGCTCTGAGACACTTTCAGATTGCCTAAGATGGTTTTACTAGAAGCAAGGCCAGTTGAACGTATACTGCAGTTCAAGGTTTGGGCGCTTCGAGACTTGTAAGGCCAGAGATATAAATAAAAATATTTTGATATTTTTAATTGACAAGGTCCCAACTCAGCATTAGTGTGAGCTAGTACACGAGTGGGATTTCAGTAAAATGTCATTTGAGCAATCAAAGTAGGGCATCTAGTTTTTGTCAGCTTCCAGATCGTTAGTTTCTTCCTCCAAACTGAATTACCATTTTGTATTTTCCCCAATCTGAAAGGGAGATTTGGGTTCCTTAGTTCTCTTCCTAACAAATGACCCCATGTAATTTATCTTCATGTGCTCATCTTAGGCAGCAGATAGTTCAAGCTAAGCAATAAGACACATTACTGTTTGAATTAAACTAGCTGCTTCATATGTACCAAAATACTAATAAGCCTTCGTGATGCTCTGCCGAGCTAACCGGCCATGATACGCATCTCACTTAAGCCAAATCAGGAGGGTAAACACGGTCCTGCAAACACAGTAGTTAAAGTACAATGCGTTAAACAGCTGCTGCTTGCAAAGGCTACACTAACACCATGGTGATCGCACCAACAATCAGAGTCAAAGGTGACAATAAAAAGGGGGGTCACCCGGGCAATCCAGCAGCAAAGGGTAAGAAGGGTAAACAGGACCCAAGCCATAACTCCGGGCACAACACAAAACAGGAAGGTTAATGACACGATGTTTTTCCCTGAATCTTTTTTATGGATTTATGTTGGGCATATTGCTTTTTGGCTTAACACATTTCTTCGTAAAACACACATGTATAATATGCTTCAGAGTTAACATTTCTGTATCACCAGTGTAACTCTGGACCTTTTTCAGCTGGAAAAAAAGGAAACCCAGAGCCCCTTCCTTTTTGCAGCGAGCAACAACTAGCCCTTTACTTTCCGCCCAGGACGCTCCCCACAGAGAAAATCTCCCCTTGCTGGTTACGAACATCCTACAGCTAAACCGGGGCGATAACAGGAACCTGCGCTAGTGCCCACACCTTCCCGCTGGCCGTCGGTGCCCCTTGAGGGGTACGCGGCCTGTCGAGGGGCGAGAGGCTGACGCACGGCTAACAGCAACTGGTATGCTACGCTTCGCTCTTCAATACCAGTGTCGTGGAGAGGCCCAGATAATAAAAATGGATTATTCAGCAATACTAATGCCTCAGCGAGTGGACAATGAGTGGCGTGCTCTATTGCTTTAATAACAATAATGTTGTACTCCACTAAATGCATGTAATACCGCTACTATTACAAGCGGATAAATGTAATTATTAATAACATCGGCTTGTTGGGAAGGACTCAGTGCTGGCTTGTTTCAGCAAAACAGTCTGATGTTACTGTATGAGACTGTGATTGAGCTAAATGTCTTTTCTGGGAATGTGCCTGGCTTAGAGTAAGTTACTTTTGGGCTGTAATTTACAAATTCTCATACTGGGGGAAAAAAAAAATCACTGCAAAGCTGAGGCAACAGGTGGGACAAGGTTCAGGTTCCAAACTACCAGGCTTTTCGACAGCACTTTCAGACAAGAATACAATAAACAGCCTAGTTAGCAGCAAAGCCCATGATCTGTTCAGAATTTGCTTTACTTTCTGCTTGCAGCACTGTCTGAAATCCTCACCTTATACATGGCATAGAGTAACACTCATTCCTTGAAACTTTTTTACTTCATCGATTTTACTTTCTTTGTCCCTTCACCACAATTCTTTAGAACAAACAGGACTGCTTACTTGGGTAATTCTATCCAGTTCCTCACCAATTAAAGAAACACCCTATTTTAATTTGGAAATCAATTGAGAATGATGGTGAGAGCGGTACTGGTTTAATGTGAGGAGAGAAACGAAGATAAGATCTGTCTGAAAAACATTTTAATGATTAAACTCTAGTTGTTTTGGAGGAAATGCTAGCTGTCTTTTTTGCTTCCAGCTGGGAAGCTGTTTCTGTGCACCAGCCTTAGGTGCTGGAAGAACGGAGACAACCACACAATGTCCTGTGGGCATTTGTTCCTCAGGAGCCGAGTGATCCACTGGTTATTTAAGATACCTCACTGATACCTGGAAGGTGTTTTACAGTACATGAATGCGTATGAAGTATTTCTATTTGGTGGAAAATACTTCTTAACTCACAGAAAAATCACGTGTTATAAAAGTAACCAATAAAGCAAACATAAAAATCATCTAGGGCTTTAACAACTTTTAACCTACTCGAGCGCCTAACCCCCCCTTTTGTGAGACAAGAGGACCCAGGAACGTTACTGCGGTAGTGTTCTAAGAAACGGGAATCCTGCTTGCTCCAGGAATACTGCACCAGTCCTGGCAGCAGATGATTTGTGTAGTCTCAAAACATGCAGGGCAACTGGCGAGCACACTGGTAAGTAAAGGCAGCCCGTCAAAATCTAAACCACCACCTTCTCTTCCCGTTTCACACCCAAAGGCGACAACTGGGCTACGTACAATGGCACCCACAGGGCTGGGTACAAAAGGCTGAGCTGTTCTTCTCTGGACGGTCTCTGTAGAAGGGAAGGGACAAGCGACTGCATTTGAAAATGGCTTTGCTTCATGCAGAGCCGACTGGCTCACTCTGTAGTGCAAATTAGACCAGAAAAAATACATGTATCATTGTGCAACCTACTAGAATTAAAAAAGCTCATGGGACAAAATGCAAGGGTAGAGAATAAATAGATTCTAGACTAAACAGGATTCTGTCAGAATAAGGGATCAGAGCCAGAGAGAATTCCAAAGGAGAAACACTCTTCCAAGAGTAAATGAGATTCAACCTGTCCCCTGGTGAGAGGTGTCAAAGCCAAGATACAGCCAGTGCAGAGGGTTTGCTTGAGAAAAATATCACGCGGAGGATATCTAAGACACAAACATACGTCCAACCAGTAAATTACATGACAGCCTAATGCAACAACAAACAAGAATAGGTCACTTTAAGAGAATGATTAATACATGAGATTACTGTGCATGCAGACTTATCTGAAAGCAAACCTTGTAGGTGGGTGTGAACTCTTGCTAAAGTCAGGTCCTATCTTCGCTATACAACAGCTACAAGAATAATTATAATAATTAATGGAGAGCAGTGATAAAGGTAACAATTGCCCACCTGTATATTGACTGACCACAATGTCGTTACTTCTTTTTTCACACCTACCGCCTTTTGCAATGATTGCTGACTACCACAAACCCTTTTCCAGCCTCACACTGGGCTTGCTGTTTGCTCACGGCCAGGCTGTTCAGCCGGTGACTGACAGAGCTTACAGAGTTTAAAATTCTGAATTGTATTTAGTCTGCAATGGCTAAGGTTGCTATGGGCTACATTAGATTACAAAGGGTAATGAGATGAAAACATGAATATTCACTATACAAAGTAAAAGGCCTCAAAATATAGGAGTATACGAACGGGTGAATAATGTCTGAAAAATACTCCGTTAGAAGGGGTCTTTATACTCTGTGTAAAGATAGCAGTCTTGTAATGCAGCCTGTGATTCCTTATTAAGCTGTGGTTGCCTTTGCTTTTGGCAAATTTCAGGAGGATGGAGGAAGGATTTGCTGTTGCTGAAGGCAGCGTGGTTTGTTACTTCTATTCTCAGCCCAAGGGAAGACAAATGAGGAAAGGGGTGGGCTTTGAAGAGGCTAACCTCTTGACTGGGGCGAGGAACAACTGACTCCGACTGTTTTCCCTCCTGCCCGGGAGAGATGGCTGCATTTTCTGCAGACAGCTCTCCCTTGGCAGGCTTCGGGTGACCCCGACTGTGAAGGGCAAGCATGTGCCGGGGAACCCCCGTGGGCAGAGGCTGCTGCTGGGGGGTGTCAGATGGCTTCAGCACATGCAGGTCAAGAGCTAGCAGGCTAAGACTTTTTCCCTCGGAAGTTTGTTCACTGCATCACTAGCATGCTTCTCTGTGACGCACGGGTTATACAGGATGGTAAGCCGATACAACTTAAACACATACTTGAAGAATTAAAAGGAACTCAGAATTGAAGAGGAATTTAGAAAAATGCCTAGATATTA
>NW_009624098.1:75230-78691 GCF_000690535.1 Cariama cristata | reverse complement strand
CTGAACAGAGAGGAGATAATTGACAGCCTTGCAAATTAAGCAGATGCTGTAAGTGCCATCCTCAGTCACGGCTTTGTTCTGAATGTTTTTGAGGGATGACTGCCCGACTGCCACTCCCCCTGTGCCGCAGCAGGATGGTCATGCAGGGTAGGATGACCAATTCACATAAGATCAAGCCGACGTATGGTCTTAAACTAAATTACAGTTTTGCGTTGGAGAAGAACAATTGGGTTTTTTGTTTTGTTTTGAGTTCCATAAGTATGCCTGCAGGATTTTTTTTATTTTTAGATGTGGCTGGTAGGAGTTCAGAAGAGGCTCTGGAATCCTTCCCACATACAAAGTTGACTGGGAAGAGTCCTGAAGCTAACATTCACGAACACAGGGCCTATTCAAGACCTTGCAGAAACCCACTTGCATATACATTGACATGAATTTACTGTGTTGCCTCAATACCATTTCATTTACAGCTACAAATTCAATTTATAACTATAAATTCTCATAGAACTATTATTATGTATATAATTATGGTCTATACCTACCAAAATGAATGTATGATTAAAATTATTAGAGTATTTATGTAAAATCCAACAAATGTCATTTGCATATTGCTTAGTAGTTTGAAAACTTAAAACTTAACCGCTATTTTGAAAAGGCAGGAAAAATGTCAAATTGTGGATTAATGGCTAGATAAAACCAAAGAACTTCAATGTAATTTATACCCAAATAAGGCCAAAGTGGTAATTCTGAAAATCCTCATTCACCTGCCATCTTATCAACCATGCCAAGGCTCTGGTCTCCACTCCTAGAATTGTTTTTCATATTTCGTCCAGTGATTATTTCCTGTGAAATGCAGAAGCAACCCTGAGAGCAGAATTCATCTCTGCTCCTCCACTTACAAGCGGATGGCTGGCCATGGGGTGACAGCATCCTCTAGTTTTGTACTTTGTCTTCTTGACCGTGTGCCTGCTGTATTCAAAATGAATAACCCAAAGTAGATATGCCACACAGATGGGAAAATACTCATGCAACCGTCTGACAGAATGCTTTTCTTCTGAAATCTTGCTGTGAACCAAAGTGAAGTAACCATTTTACTTCTTGTTTTGAAACCTCTCATGTCAAGTTTCAGCCTGCAACAAATTTTAATGGTCATTATAAACTTATAAAGCCTTGAAAAACAGCTTTTCTAAACACAGAATTGACTGTCCCAGCTTTGAGTGCTTTCAGCCAGGACCACAAGGTTGTATTAATTTAGCTACACTCTGGTTTTATGCAGCCTTTCACAATGGATAGTCAACGTAACACACCTTCCCACAGCGGGTTTAAACAAAGGTAGGTCCTCACTCAAAGGATCAAAAGGCATGGAAGATTTGCATTAACTTCTTATGGAGGGCATCAGCATAGTTTCAGTTCTCTTTTAAACACCAAACGGGGAAAAGACAGCTGTACAGCAATGTTCTTATTTTCTCTGTGGCTGTCTAGACTGGGCAAATAGAGCAATGGAGGGAAAGTGGCCTCTGGTATTTCAATTTCTTTACAGAATTATCTGTACTATTGCCTAGAGAGAAGCAAGAAGTCAATAGTTTAAAAAAAAAAATTAAATTATTCTTGACTCAGTACAAGGTCTCCACTCTCTGCAGAATTAAAAAGTACCTTTTTTATTTGATACTTATTACAACATCAAAGTTTTACTTTCAGGAACCAATTGCACAGGGACCAGAGAAAAGGTTTATATAAAGTTCAGTTTTTAAAAGCTGTTATTAAAAAGCATGATACAGTAGCTTGAAATATACAAAGACCTAATTTTTTGCCAAGACCTGTGAATAATGATTCCTGAGATGTTTTCTCTAACAAGTGATAAGAGTTAAGTGCTCTCACCGATTACTGAATAAAGCTTACAATCAACTAAAAAGCAAAGGTAACAAACTATAGAAAAGCACACTGTACATGAATTTTGCAGAGCACAATGAAATTGACAACTATAAATACAGTGAAAAACAAAACCACAGGGAAATGTTACAACACATCATCATTTCATTATGGCATTTTATAGTTTGAAAACTACTCAAGAAGTCAACATTTCTATTACTACTTATACCGAAATACTATCTCAGTGTAATGAAAAACTGGAAACAAGAAGGTTGGACAGCTTAAGAATTTTAGGTTCCTAAATAAAAAGTTAAGAAGAATGTTCAGGTTGTTTTATAACAGACGATCTGCATTTTTTCATACTCTAAATGGTGTATTTCATGAGAAAGCACATTAAAAATGCCTTTTGTTTTGTTTTTCTCACTTACTAAACTTTTCTTTATTATTTTCCCTAAATCTCAGACAGCAAGAGTGGTAACTCTTCCCTATCGTTCCTGTAAAGTCTCACGGAAGTCCAGTTTCCCTAACGTCTATGAATTTGGGAGATTTTCATCAAGGCATTAAGGCAATTTAGCAGCTCCTTTCCCCTGAGAACCAAGCACGCCCTTGTCTTCCCATCCGTGTCCCAAGGCGTGTCTGTCCTGCGCCTGCACCTGAGCAAGCCCCCTTGCCCCGGCCCGGTGGGACGGCGAGCACGTCCCCAGGGCAGCGTCACGTCTCTCCGGCTCCAGGGCCACTGCTAACACGGGCAAGCCAAATTCATCGCGGGGGTGAGCAGTGCCCGGGCTTGTCATGCCTGGCCTGACGGACAGCTTCCCGAGCACAAGCGACAGGAATTTACAGCCTGTATTGTGTTCTCGGCGGCAAAGCACCAGAGTGCCACTTGCTCAGCTGCTGCCGAGCTCCGACACTGGCCGTTTCTCCAAACCGGAACCAGTAAACAGCACGGCATCGTGACGTGATGTTATGCAGAGCTTATGGTGCTTTGTCAGAAGATACTATAACTTTTAAAATGGAGTGTGAAAATTTTGGACAACGACCTGCTTCTAAGAAGGTTCATCTAAAGAGCAAAGTACAGTGATTTCCTTTAATACCTTACTGGTATAAAAATATAGGCCTATATGACTGTCATGGCTTCATTTGAAATCAAGGAGAAGGGACAGAGAAATTAATTGTAAAAGATGCAGATATATTAATATGAGACAATTAAAACACAGAAACGTACAGAAACCTCCTCTCCATTCAGATTATTACAACAGAACTTCTTTCATAATTTTAAATGAAAACTGAGAATATGCAGAATATGCAAGAATCAGATTTGATTATTTTCTCAGTCTGTACTTTTAAGCACATAAGCACTCTGAGGACACCAAAACTTCCAAATACTTTCTAGAACAGCAATATGTTTACCCTCATTTTTTGTAACCACAGACTCAAATTTAAAATCAAATTCTGAAATACTTGGGTAGTCATAACTGAGAAAAATACTATTACAGAAAAACAATTCTGGACACCCTCTGTATATGAACAAGTTTTCGCACTCTTGAAGAGGAGATCCACAGAGTGCATGAACGTGTGATGGTGCTGCTGAAATC
>NW_009624098.1:58927-75199 GCF_000690535.1 Cariama cristata | reverse complement strand
ACAGGGACTAAGGCATAAGAATTCAGGACAGGGTTCACTGCCTGTGATTCTTGACAAAAACGCTGGTCAGAGCTACCTTAGCTCAAGGCTCTCCTCTCGAAGAAAGGCATTCTCTTTCATGCATTCACCGTAACACCTGGTGCCATGAAAAGAGAGTGTTTTCTTACTTACTATTTTAATTACGACTTCGCTCATTTTTGTGCTACAAAACCAGTGGTTTTCATTTGAAACAAAGCCCTCTTATGAAGAACTGGAGTTGGTTGTCCAACACTGGACATGTCAGGTCCCCAGACAGCACTGGCTGGGAGGTTAGGACTAGGATCTCATGCTCCATTCAGCGTTAGGCAGGGAAGCAAGGTAAAACATGGGTCGGTAACAGTGCAGCATGTTTCTACCTATCCATATTTATACCTGAGGTATCTGGATCACGGTGTAACGCTGCTCTAGGAGTGGCATGAAAACAAACCAAGAAAACTGCTCAGGATGAAATTTTGGCCCCACTGAAGTTAACCACGAAAATACCACTGACTCAGAGGGGTAAACCTTTCCGCCCCAGGCCAGCTATGGTAGTGTATCGACAAGATCTCATGATAAGGTCCAGAGAAGAAACAGTTTATGCTGATACAAAATGAATTTATAAGTAACTTGGTCTGTTGCAACTCAAAGGGATGTGACCTTTTCTATCCATCTCAAGAGTACTCTGAATCTCAAGCATGCTTTTTGAGGGAAAAATTTACAAGTAAGACAGAAATGCAACTGTGCTATTGATTTGTAGAACTCTGTGCAAATCAGGCAATTAATTGTATGCACAAATGATGAAGTAAATGAAAGAAAGAGAAAACTGACCTAATTGAGCTTTCATTTTTTGAAAGATGTGAAATGTATTACTAGATGTATTCAGTACCATTTTAACCGAGACACTCTGTCTTCAGTTTTTGGCCAGCATCCCATGATGTAAGACTGTAACACCATGGATCAAGAACAGAAGTAGAGAGTAATTCATAGACTGAATCAATGTATCATAATTAAAACACCATGTATAAAACAAATTCCGAAATACTACTTTAAGGCTATCATTATAATTGCTTACAGCTTCCTTCTAAATTATCAAATGCTCATTAATTAAGCCCATAAGCCTGACACAAAAAGTGACTAGAGCTTTCTCTGTCTCTCCCTCCAGTGAAAAAGGCTTTGTTTTGCAGAACAAACGGATGCACCATACACTTTCCAGCTAAGAATATCAAGAAGCTTAAAGAAGTAGTTTCTAAATATACAGGACTGATCATACGCTCTTTTGGTTAAAAATACAAAATCTAGCGTGACTGGATATATGACAAATATATATTAAGCTCGTATTTACAAACACTATATATAAAAACAGCTAAGCCATGATAAGGTACAGATATTTTTTTTTTCCAGAAGGAAAGAAAAAATGAGGGAAAAATGGAAGAAAAACTTGCTAGGACATGAAACCAAGACATTTAGGCCATACATTTAATTTCTTTCTTGCATGAGTGAAAAGGTTCTAAGTTAAAAAGAAAATGTTGTACATTAAACCCACTGCTTTTTGCCTATTCAAAATAGTTTCGCAGTTAATAGCACACTGTGGTCATTACTCAATACAAAGCAAAATAAATCACGATATTTCCTCCAGAAAAATCAATGTGCTTAGTTTCATGAACAAAAATAGGACACTGACCTGCAGTAACTCTAACAACTGTGAATCCAGTTCTGCAGTACTTCACAGTCCTGCACTTAGACTTCTTACTGAGTATGGTTCCCGTGCAAGGACTACAGAACAGAAAGCAGGATTCCCTTGCCATATGACCCAGAACACGAGGAGGGATGGGTGAAAAAAAGCACCGTAACGTAAAGCCAATTTGCTCTTTGTATATGCATGAGTTTAGCTTGTGGGTTTTATATCTTGTATTCTTTGCAATATTCTCACATTCAATTCTCATATTTTATCAATATTCTCTGCTTAAGTTCAAAGAAATTTTGTGTTATGTAAACTCACTGTTAGCATCCCTCCCATGCCCCAAAGGAAGTGCCAGCTTTTAGTATATGAAAATTTATCACTATTTATTATTATTACTATTACTTAGTTGTAAGAAGGAAACGGAGTGAGTAGCAGGCAAAGCTCCTTGCTTATCCCCTTCACTGCTCCCCTTCGACACAGGTGAGAAGAGCAGCTCCAGGGCTGGTTCTCTGTGGGCCTTTGGAGGTCAAGGAAGGGTTTGCCACATTACGCTGTTCCCCCCTTCCCACTCCCCAGACTGTTCACAGAGCCTCAAAGCTGGGAACTGAGTGGGAATAGAGAAGCGAATGGGTGAAGCTGGAAACGACCCTTCACAGCTGTTTCCCAAGATTTGGTCAGGGGCCCTGCTCAGAAGCGTCTGCTTCCACCTTGGTACTGCAGATCTTTTTTTGCAAGCATCAGAGAGAGTCGAAGAGCTGCGGTCTGTTGACAACCGCTCAGTTCAGCATCCCTTAGTGCTGCAGTGCAGCAGCAACCGGCACGGCACCAGCACGCTGCGCGGTGGTTTGGGGCAGGAAGAGAAGAATACCATCGCATCCAACTAAAGTAACAGTGCATTTGGGGTGGTTGAATCCAATTACTGGGACTTTGGCCAGAACATCTGTCTAGACGTCTACACTCTTGCAAAAATGTTATGGGATCTGTGGTGGCAAGAAGTGGTCAGGATCTTGGTTTTTTAACATCTCATTTGGAAGACAACAGAAGCAAGAGTAATGTGATGGCTGGCTGCTGCCCCAGGCAGGATTCATCAGCAGCTCTGGAGACAGGGTGCCGCCTCCGGCAGAGTCATACCGCCGAAATGCCCATGGCAGGCATCACGCCGAGAGCAAGTGTACGACAGCCCCTTGTTCTGGGGGAGTGAGGGGACTGAATGCAGGACCCGAGTCCATCACATCCTGTGATGCAGATCAATGTCAACTAGGGCTCAGCTGCCTTGACTTTAACTTTGCAAGCCAAAATTGTACTTAATGAAATATTTAATCTCTAATATTGGTGGTGTGTAAACAAAACAAAACAAGGATATGAGCTAGATTTGGCTTGGGTTTTGCAAGGAAACAAAAACAAGTAATATAATTGAGAAAGAAGGAGCTGGCAGCAGGTAAGTTGCCATCAGAAGTTGGTGACTGCCCTCCTTGATGACAATGCCATGGCCTCAGAGAGCTGCTCCTGTAGTTTCCTAGCCAAGTCTGCAAGCATGTGGGCAGGGGAGGGGAGAGGAGGTGCTACTTAGCTCATATCACAGGGTATTTCTTTCATTTCACTCATTACATGAATTAGACAAAGTCAGAACTTGTGTTTCATCCACAGGGATTTCTGGGATGGAACATTTTCACCTGGTCTTGCATTTTTTTACCAGGGGTTCATCTCCAGGGTAGCACTTTATTTAATAGTTTTGTTCTAGACAATAATAGACTCGTACAGTTGATACAGTAGCTTAAAATGTTAATGGTATCAAAATACTTCATTTGGATGTTAATGCTCTGTGTCAATGTACTCAGATACTGAGGCAGCAGAGAGTACAGATGCAGCTGACTAATATTCAATTTGCCTCCTCTTGCTCCTGTTCATGTGGTCCTCCCCATCCAGCGGCCCGAAGCTCGCCGCTGGTTCTGCAGCAACATCAGCAGTTCTCAGACACAGCTCTCACAAGCCCTCCTACTTACTTCCAGTTTAGCTTCTAATTCTTTTGTCAAACATCTTCCACTTTCCCCCAAGTCTTCTTTATCTCTTTATATGGTCTTATATTATGCCACTTTCAAGCTCCATTCTGGCTGCACCTCAAGGAGAAACGGCGTTACCTTGGCCTGTCAGGGATTCCTAGGTACTCCAGCATCTGACATCTGACAGCAGCAGTCTATCCTTCTCTGCGGATCGGTGCTAGGAAGGGATACAGAAAATCTTTTTCCCAGATACTTGTTTTCACCTGGGAAGGGCAAGACCAACTTGCTGTCACGTCCCATGGGCAGCCTCCTGCGGCCATCTCGCTCTTCCTATGGTTGTTACCACTCTCCCCCAGTACTCCAGTTCATCCTCGCCCAGTCCTCCCTCCTCCACGGCCCTGTCTCACTGTCCCAGTCTCTCCTCAGCTAACTTGCTAGAGTTTTCCTCTTCTGGCTGCTTCTGCAAGTCTTGGTCTCCTTGCCTGGAGACCCAGCGCTGGCCTGAGGCTTCACCCTTCTGAGTCCTAACTATGCCTTTCCCTGCACGGCTACCAGCTGGCTCCCGTAGAGTATCAGTTCTGGCTTTTTTTCCACCCGTATTTCATTCGTGGAGGTTTGCCACCATTACTTGCTCCATGCAACAACGTATTTTTGCCAAACCTTGTTCTGGCTGAAAGTGTTAATGTTGGTGAAATCAAGTAGAAGGGTACTTCTGGTAAAAAATTCATACCTATTTCCCCTCACCTTCTTTTACCCTGACCAGGTACACAACTAATGAAATATACTCAGAGATGTACCCACTGCTGGTCTTCTGTTACCATACTCAATCAATAAGAACAATTTAGAGCAGCGGTAACCTCTTCATGCATACTTCCATTGTCCCAAGGGATCAATATAATCAGTATCGCAGCTGGCTGGTGAGAAATAATGAGATTATGATAACAAAAAGGCAAGCTTTCCAAATTTTTTCTTAGTGTATGCCAAAACACCATACTTTTCTATCTGTCCATAAAGGACAAAATAGCAATATTTAAGAATATCTATTAAAAAAAGTATATAAAAATACATTTTTATATATGATTTCTTGAACTTTAACTTTCTTTGCAAACACAGTATTTCTTTTCTTTAAAAGCAACTGTGATATTTGACTTCATTCTTAGAAAGGGGCCATTATCTGTTTAAAACTATACCAAGTTTTCCACAGATTTCTCCTGAACAGGATAGCCATTTGCAAAAATCTGGTTTTGCATGATAGCAATACTTGTCTATTCATGGCTAAAATTCACCTAAGGGATAGAGCTGGTTAAAATCATACATGTGTATTAAAAAAGACAAATTATACTAACAGTCTTAGCAGTTATATCACATGTTTATGGAAACTGAAAAAGCAGAATCTAAGGTGCTGTCCTCTCTCCTGATACTCCTCTTGGACACCCCGCCTTGAGCAGTGGCATTACGCTCTGCACCCCCACTTCGAGTTCATTCCTAGTGAGTGCCACTGCTAGTCAGTTTGCAACAGCTTGAGGCAAAGACTGCCTTTATGGTTGCAATAAAGTATTTTAACAGGTTATCTGAGTCCAGTGCTTAAAAGTAGCTACACATCTCCTAGCACACAATCATGTCAGGTCTATTTTAAGAGCAGCTATAAAAGACAAGATCAGCTGAATCCAAAGGATGAGCTATAGAGCAGTACCGGCATGCGGACCGCACTGTCACTGTTTATGTAGTGATGGAGGGGATGCGGGAAGACTAAACATTTATGAAAGGAACGAAGTTCATTGTCATTTCTACAGTATGTATGGGAACACTCACATTTTACCTACAGTGCTAGTAACAATTATGTTTTAGCTAGCTAGTTAAATAAATGTATTATATATGAATCTTACCTGGGAGGAAATGAGATGTCCAGTTCATACAATCTGTCTTTAAAGACTGACAGCTCTCTGTCAAATTCTAAAAGCTATAAAAGATAGAAATAAATGTATTCACTCTTTAATGTTGAGCTGAAGCAATGTAAAAATACTACATTACATAAAAGGAAATAAACAGACACTTTGATTACACAGCTTGAGGTATATCCCTCATACAATACTTTTTAAAACGTAGTGCAAAACACTCAGTACTATTTTGATACATAAATAGTTCACTGAGAAAAGTGTTCAAAATGTTCCTTTTCATCTCAGTGAAACACGTAACACTGGCTCTTTACAGCAGTGACCCATATGTGTACTTACTATTTCAAGACGGTGAAATTTTTTTAAATTTTATTAGCAATCTTGTCAAAGATAAACCAGACTAGCATTAAAAAGTACAGCAAACTGATATGCTAATCAGCCCACAAAAATGCCAGCAAAAAGTATCATATTACTTCATACTATCTTTAGCTCAGATAAGAAGGTACAATAAACACAAGGATGTGCACATCACTCTTCCTAAGCAAAGACAAGCAGTGTTTTCATACACCTATTTTGGGTGGTGCATGTCAGATAGCAGAAAGAGGGATACGTGACAATAGGTAAAATGTGTTCCCAGGCAGCAGCCAAGACAGAGTACTAGAAGCAGATATTTAACAGAGATGTTCATAAGTCTAGATTTAATGTCCTGTATAAATATTAGTCCTTGCCAAATCTGTTTTCCCCAGGCCTCTGCAGAGAAAATAAATACCTGCAGTCTTTTGTTCATAAACACAAACCTGCGCATAGCAAGTCAATGATAATCGTTCCCATTAAACCAATACTTGTTCTGATGGACAAAACTGACCTTATAACACCAGAACCACGGCTGCTGTTAAGCCTGACGTCTGAGTGAATGAGTGAGTTAAAAGACAAAAAGCTCATAATCTGCACTGTTACTGGCCGTCGCTCTAAGTGCCACTTTCTATTTTGACAAGCGTGTCATCCAAACAGTATCCCGTACGATGGCGGCGTGTTTGCCCGCTGTTCATTAATCATGTCCCATCTCACAGCTGTGCTGATACCATTGTACGAATGGCAGAGGTTCCCAAAGAAATTAGATTGTGTCCCTCTTTCCCCCCTGCCACCTCATAAATCATTCCTGAAACGTGCAATTAGCAGCTACTTGTACACATTAATTATCTGTGTGAAAAGCAGCTACCTGAACCACCTGCACTGCCGATTAGCTAGCTCTCTAAGGCCCACCCCACCTTCTTCAGTTTCTAGTTGCCGTGTTGCTCTATGTACCTACTTTTACACGAGCATGCCAAATAACGGGCGGCTTTCCCTATTTTAGTGCATCTGACACCAAACTCTCTGATGGTACGCTGGAAGAGATTCTGCAATACAAACAACTGCAGATAATGTGTACCTGTTTTAACACCTGATCAAAAGCTTGAGTATCTAAGATGTTCGGATAAATATTCATAAACATCTGTGTTGAAACTTATGGTATGTATCTAATAATACACTCAATCCTAAAAATGTTTGGATGGTTCAGCCACTATTCTTACTGAAGCAATCTCCACATGCTTCAGGAAAAAATGGTTTATCATGCATGTTTCCAGACTGCGATCCTGTATTTAAGTATGTATAGATAGATTTGTAGCCACAATACATACATACAAACTGGCTATGAAAACAAATGTTCCCATTCCTTTCCTGCTCCACGTGTCTCCATCTTAAAGATATTATCTGCCCAACATGAATCTAGCACAGGAAAAAAATCTACCATCCCCAGTTAAAACTTTGCTTTGAAATATATGTCTATTAATACAGTGCAAATACATTTTTCCTACTGTTGCCAAGTAAACAGATCAGAGCAGGGAAGTGGAAGCATCAGGAGAAAGAGGGTTATTTCTGAAGTGTGAAAACTGCAAGGACTGAATAAAAGAACAATGCTCCATAGAACACAATGGTATAAATTACTCATGGGCATTCCAAGGCCTGCGATGTTAAATAGATGCATTGTCCTCTCACACCAATTCACACTTTCCAAGTTTTATACATTCAGATTCTTTTTGCTATGATGATATTTGCAAACTAAATGAAGGCGGAGTTTAGAGGACTAAGTATTTGGAGGTGCACCATTCTCCAAAGAAGTTTCTGATGTGTTTATTTGCTTCAGCTGCTTGTTTAGTTGTGTCTGTGCTATGCAGATGAGCTGCTGACACTGGTGACAGAGAGGACAGATAATAGGAACAAGACTGTATTGTGTGCTGTGCTCTCCATCAGTTCCCCAAGTTTCCCCAGGTAGAGGGACATCTTTAACCTGAAATGACAAAGCCAAAATCTCACGACGACCCAGCGGGATGTCAAAGCCCAACCAGGTGCCTAGAAGAAATATTTAGGGAATGCTCATTGTAGACATTTCATCCTCACATCTAAAACAGTTAAACATTTTCACTGGATTATTTGCACAAACTTTCATTTTGTGCTGTATGTGAAATAATTATTTAATTTTAACAAATTATTTATTTTTTCCTAGCTATTAAGTGACTATGTTACAGTATCTGTAACCTTCTATTCCAATGTGTCCACAAACTATGCAAACAGACATCTGCTCATTCTTACAGAGGGCAATGACAAGTTATTTGTGTGTTCAGGACTGCGTAATGTGAACCCACCTAACAGTTTTTCTTTATTTACCTGGTAGCACTGCAGACAGTGGAGGAGAAATCATGAAAACTTGAACTGTGCACTCTGAGAAAACTCCAGCTAATTTTCCAGTAGAAGAGCATGTTTTAGCTATTACTTTTTTCAGTGTTAAAAGCACGTGGGTTCTCATTTAAGCCTGTAATCTCAAAATGCAAGATTACTGCTGACAAACCAAGGTGTTCACTAGGTCTTGTCACAAACAGTTATAAATGTCACTTTACCTCAACACGACTTAGTAAGAGAAGGAATGGGACCTGACAGGGGCATCATTTAATTGTATTTGCTTTATGTCAGGTACATGGGTGTCTGGAGCTCCTTGGCACTACGGAGAATGAATGAAAATTAATATAGGCCAGGTGATACTGAGGAGCAGTCAGAATCTCACAGGGTACTGTCTTTATTTTTAAAGCATATAACATTGTATTTAAAAAAAATCACCCAGAACATAACTCTATTAATGGCAATTTCGAGCACAAACTGCTCACTTATTTCCATATTGTACACTAAACAGCATTGTTAATAATTTCACTGTTGTAACAGTAAACATGAGTATGCCTGTCACTCTAAATGCCTTAAAAATGACAAAGAAATTAAGTTCAAAGCCTAAAAATCAATATATTGTTCTATTTAATTTACTCATTATAAGATCATCCTTAAGAACCGAATCTTTAAGGTGTTACATGATGTGCTGGGGTAATTTCAGCAATTACACAGAGATTTTAAAATGCTGTGGCTGGAAGTTAATTCCAGAACTGTACGTCATAGGCAGTTCAGAAGACCGTTTTTTTCCCCCCAACTCAATTTCACCAATGTATTTATATCTAAATGATAGCAAGGATGATGCAGGACCTATGTCTTATCTGCTGTAACCACTGAGTTGCTGATATTACGTCAAGATATTTGCTCTACAGTGTCCAGTGACCAGCCCAACATGAACGTTTGATTAACATCTTCCAAATGAAATACCATCCATCCATACGAGTAATACATCTATAGAGGCTAATATCCCATGAGACACAGCGGTAATACACCTTGGAGGATACTGCCATGCAGTATGTGTAAGAAGGGACACAGCATGCATCCACTGGCCTGAGACTGTCAGAAAAAACTCATACCGCAGAATATGATTTTTAAAAACAGGTTAAATTTATTGATAGGATTTCGCAGTCCGAAGTTATGTATTTCTGTTTAGCAAACTTCATGAGCCAGATGCTTCAGTGAGTTTGTATACTCAAACTCCAATTGACCTGAATGTGAATTGGCTTGCCATCAATGAAGTTCTCCGCACGGAATTAAAGAATGACTGAACTTGCAGTAACAGCTATTCCTTATTTAATTTGAGTAGAATTAAAAGCTTTTAGGGCTGTAGTGCCTATCACCTCCTAAGAGAACTACCAAAACTTGTTTTTCCAGGCAACTGTGTTGTCTGCAAAAGCTGCTGAAGACAGTTTCGTTTTTTCCCTGCCCCTTTCTTGTCAGCACTATGATGTACAAGTGTGTTTATGTACGAGGGTGAAGGAGAAGGCAATGCATGATAGCAGGGCGTGCAGTCCTGCACAGGCACTGTCTGCAGAACCTGCACGCCACTCAGTACGGAAAACTGAGTAGGGCTGGATGGACGGTCTTGGTCCTGTGCAGTCCTTCCGATGAGGACTCCAGTGAGCTCCCTCGCCCCAGGGCTGGAGTGTGGGCTGCAGTTCACTGTCCCAGTAGCTCCTGGGGTCGTATGTGGTTAACCAGTGTGTGCTTTGGCCAAACACAACAACTATCTGGAATCCTAAATTTTGGTATTATGGAACTTGACAGTAATCAAAGGATTATAACAGAGTTTAGCCAGCTGTAGAAATCAAGGTAATTTTGCTTGCTTCAGCTTAAAGCAATGAGGCACTCTTAACAGGTCAATGTCCATTGGTATGCCGCAATGGGCCACCTTGGCTAAAATCACACATGTATGAACCCTTTAAAACAGGGCAACTTAATTCAGTCATTGGAGTAGAACAACAGCAATTACTCATTAAGACCTACAGACCAAAGTCAGAGCACTGGTAGATCAGGAGGTGATATTAGCAGCATTTATCAAATCCATCTGCAGGGCCCACCAGAGAATTCACAGCTGTGAAAGGGAAATGAAGTTGCAGACCAAAAAGAGGAGATGAGCGTACAGAAGTGACCTTAGAGAATTAAAATATGTGGACACTGGTCACTGTAACCTCCTTTGCCAGACTTGTACAGCACACGATTTTTTTCAAGAGACTTTGGAAATACAGTAATTTTATCCAGCTTTCCAGTCAAAGAAAAACATTTAGAAACTGATTCAGCAGTCTACTGACTTCAAATAAAGGTTTGTGGAAATGCTGATCCCTCCACTTATCCATGGAAATAATGTTGTCATACAGAACTCTGCTTTGGCCTTATTTTAAAGCTACTGTTTTCTCTAGTTAAGACTTTGTTAAATGATCCATTACTATATATTTTGAATCCTAATTTTCTTTCTCTCATAAAGCCATTCTTTACAATCATGTTTCACAGAAAAAAGCCAAAACTACTGAATATAAATGTACCACTTACACTGCTTTTGTATATTATTATATTTCTGCATATGTCTGAGAATTTGTCTATACATCCTGAATGGCAGTGTTGCCAAATCATAAACTCCTACATAAATGTGGATATACGGCACACAGAGAAACTGCACCAAATATACTTTTCTTAGCATTAGAAGAGTTAGGCACAGGCAGTATAAGACTGCCAGCACTGAAGGCTCCCTGTGCCTGTACTAATTCAGAAAATCTTTGACCTCAGTGGAAGCTTCCCCAGGAAAACGCTGTTTTGTTCTTATTTTGACCATATGCCTCTCTCTCTCAGGAGACATTCCAATGGTTTAAAGGACAGAAACATTTTCTAATACGCCAACTTCTTCAGAAAACTGCTATGGAAATTGCATTTAAAAATAATATTTCTGTTATGGAAATATTTAGATTGCTTAAAATGTCTAGAAAGAACCACACTTTCCCTTGATGTCTATTGATCAATAGAGTAATTATGGAAGATCACTATTGGCTCTGTCTCATTAGAGCTCCCTTTTCTGTCTCCTTGCCAATCCCTCACATTCCCACATTTCTCATCCTCCTCACCCGCCCCAAGCCTGGTTTGCGCTGCAGGGCCAAGGCAGGGTGGAGGTGGCTGCGGCTGCACAGCCCGAGGTCTGAGGACCACAAGGTACAGGTCCTTTCCCGGTGGAGAAATACCGCCGTGATACCAGACGCAGTGACGTGGTACTGACTTTCCAAAGCAGTGACGTGTTTGGCTGATGGGTAGGGCAGGGTGAGTGCCCAGCACACTGCAGAGAAATGTGCTCGAGACTCAGAGCTTTCAGTTAGCATCAGGGTCTAACACAAACACTTCTCAGAGTTCACGTGCTGCAGTATTTCTCATTCTGGAAGATGCTTAGTCTTGCGATGTCTGTTGGTCCTGTAATACACACACACCTGAAAACTGATCTGGATAAAACAGTGTTTTCCAACTTTTCCAATTATCTACCCCTAACATTTTTCCACTGGAGGCTCCAGCCCTTTTAGACATTTCACACATTCAGGTTTTGCACCTAATCTTGGTTTTCCTAATTGCTCTGTGTGGATCCTTTCAATCCAAGTCTCTTGACTTCAGGATGAAACTAACTACTAGTATGGATAAGCTGGAAGCTCCCTAGAGCTCAGTCACCCCTCTGATGTGCAATACTGCAGCAGAGAATCCAGATATTATTCTGGGATATTTCTGAAATATCTTGAAAAATTACTTGGAAAAAAAAGAACCACAGAATCCCGTTGTACTACTTAGGTAACTAGTTCTCAATAAGGAGACTAAACTTAAGTATACGTAAAGAACACATTAGTTAGTTAAGAAGTTATAAACACTGAATCAGGTTAAGCAGAGACTCTTACTCACATTCTGCTGACAACAAAAGAGCCTTTCACAGCCTGAGGGCTCCTTGCCAAAACACTGCTCTGCAGAAGCAAATCGCATCCCATCCCTCCCACTCACAGCGCCCGACAAAGACCTCAAAGCAGCCGAAATGCAGCACAACCGCTCACAGCTTCCAAGCACAGAGACTACAGCTCCCACCATCCTATGCTCCAGCCTGACCTCTCCAACGAATGCTATTTGCTCTTTAGTACATCCATACAATGTGGGAGCAATGAGGAGACCTCTTGGTGAGTGCCAGTTCTCAGGGACTTTACCACTTGGTCAAAGTCCAAATGCATGCTCCCTGTTTTCTAATGGTAAAAGGTGGATTCTGTCACTCACTCTCCTGTGATTCCTGTGCTTGCCTTGATTTAAAAAACTTTGACTCTGCAAAACTGCATTCATGCAAATTGCCTTTTTCAAAATTTTACAGGAATAGACACTTTACCATTACTGTACTTAATCCATAAACTGTGCGCAACAGCTTGTAATATAGTTCATTCAAAATGGCAAGAACAACTGAGTGGATGCTAACTTTAAAACGAAAAGATCTTAATTAGGAATATCCTGCTGGCAAATGTGACAGATTCAGTGGATTATTTCATGAAACTTTACATGTCTGTTACTGTGAAACATAACATGGATTTGTAGCATTAGGGAGTTAAAACCAGCATGCATTGTGTTCTGTCAAATGGCCAGTTTGTGAGCTGCAATTTGACGAAAACATAAAAATACGTAGAATAGTTTTAGTATTACTTGCAGAGTGATAAAAACCAGAACTTTCTTGAAGAAAGACTATGATCCATGTTTCTTACTTGGGCAAAAGTCACACTATGGGTTGAAACTTCCCCTGAGCAAGGCCTACAAAGCAGGCTTGGCTGACGTCAGTTTTCTGGGGAACGGGCAGGAAACCAGCGGCATCTGAACGCCAGGCGTCCCACTCTGAGAGGGCATTTGGGGAGCGCCAGTCATCCACCTTGTCTCCCCCATATACGATCTGGCATCTTGAAAGATCACCTGAAAGTTCTAGACACCTGAAATTTGAGGTGTTTCTTTCCCAGAGGGGATTCAAATTCATACCCCTACTTCTCTGGAGCTGCCAGGCGCCTGCAGGCAGGGGTGCCTGCGGAGGGAAGGTAAGGCAGGGCACACCTCCTGCCGAGCCTGGGCCTGGGCACGCAGACGCCCGCAAGTGGCAGGACAGTGAGAGATGCTGGAGGCCACTCTTGGGATCAGAGGAGATCTGGATTCCAGCCTTTGATTCCTATACTGTTTTTCTTTCAACACTTATGTAATATAAAACACACAAACAGTCCTAAGACCAGGGACCAGAACCCATGTCTCTGTATCCTTGCAACTGAGTACCCCACTCGCATCTCTAGCTGTACTTTTTGTATGGAAGCATCCTTAAGTATTATGTTTCATGTTAAACTTACTGTTTGCTAGTCTATATATGTGTGTGTGCACACCTATGTGCATGCAGGCATCCGTCTGTGAGGTTATGAGGGGTACCTGGAGAATGCAAAAGGATCAGGCTACTGCAGAGAGTTGGTGAAAAAAAATTAAGCACCTTTCTATCTTTATTTGGATTGCCATAGACTTCAGGCAAGATGTGGAAGCCCAGGTAGGGTGCTTTTGTATATGCACAAGTATTAACCCTAAGGGATGATGGTGAGATCCATAAACTCTTGAGGACTGGAATACAGGTGCAAACATTGCCTCTCTGGATGTCCTCTTGCATGTCACAAAGGTTAAAAAGGGTGCCCCTAGGCCAAAGCGTGTTAGCAGATCATACTGACTACAGGCTGGATGACAGAGTGCAAATACAGAAGCTGGACCTCTGCTTTAGACTACACTTAAACAATGACCAATGCCTAAAAAACCAAACATAGCACAGTACACCTGAATTAGTCGTGTACACCACCACAGGCGGACAAAAGGTCATGAAATAATATTTGTAACTGTGTGATATGGGCAAACTCTACACCAGAATAACTAATTTATTTGGAACATGAGGCTGGCAGTAAACAGTTAACTCAGCGCATCTGGATTGACTTCTGCTTGCAATCTGGCTTTACATTTATGTTTCCTAGTGAGAACAATTTATTGATATTATTTCCTATTTCTGTCATTACTCATTTTGCAGTTTATCCAATGGCATATCAACTAACCACTAACTTAAGCAAACGCAATTCCAAGCATGGGAATACTGTTTTTGAGTAAAGGAATAGAGCACGAACCCATTTTCCTGCTAGCACTTCATGAAAATCAGGCATCTCAGATGACCACCTGAGGCAGTTTTTTTAAATAAAAGAGGCAGTTTCAGGATGCATAGGATTTCCTTACGACCAGTCCTAGGTAACAATGGTCCTAAGCAATCAATTTCCTTCCTCTAGTCTAATTTGCCCTTATACATCATATTCAAGATTTTATCTGGACAGGGGCTGGTTGGCTCAGTGGATAAACCTCTGCCTTTTCACCTCTGGGATCATGGTTCAAGTCAAACCCTGATGAAATGCACTTGATCGTCCTAATCTAGTTCTTAGTGGACAGTATTCCCATTATCTTTAAAAGGGTCAGTGCCAAGGCCATTGGGAAGAGTGCATTGTGCTATATCTTGTCTGTTGATTAATACATTTTCAGTGATGCCAGATCCTTAACCTTCGTAAGCACACATATTCTCACAAAAAGCTTGATAAAGGTCCCTCATGGACTAAACCTTTCTTCTCAATTTGCATATCATTTCAGGATTTCCTGAGAATATTAAAAAAACCACAAATAAATTACTCATAATTTAAAACGTATGTTTGCCTGAACTGTTTGTAATAACACCTCTATGTTAATTAGCATGATAACAAATCACTTTAAATCATTACTTGGCATAGGGAGAACACGACCTTAATAACTCAATCCCTTTTTACAGCACATTACAATTTTCTTCTCATACCTTATCAGCTGAAGTTAAACAGACACAAAGAATAAAGGGAAACTACCCTCAAAGGCCAATTTCACTGTTCAAAACATAGAAACTGAGTAAGAATGTGCTCTCCGTAGGAGTTTACCATTTGTTCTCTGCAGCAAGAGGACGGCTGAAAGAGCACTGACAGCAACGTGAAGCTCTTTGCCTATTTTTTCCATTATAATAACAATTACAGTAAGAAATGGAACCACTTTCATTTAAGGAATATCTAGGCTGGAGATTACTGGGCTTTTCTGCGTAACTATCTTGAATCTGTTTTGGAATGAATGCTGGTAAGAACAACAGCGTTGAACCATCTGGTTATCCAGGAGGTGCCGCACGGCTGGCACCCTCGGTCTAACCTCCTCTACCTCCAAGCAGCAGAGGCCAGGGGAGCAGCCGAAACGGAGGACGGCAAAGGCACGTGCCTCTGCGAGAGCGGGGCCGGTGTTGCCCCCGGGCAGGAAAGGGCAGCAGGGGCGAACAGTGGAAGCACAGATATATAATAAGTCACTACTTTCCACGAACTTCAACTGACAAAAGAGATTATGATTTTAGTAATAGGAGTAACAACAGGTTCAACTCTTAAGACAATTAATTTACTGATTACCTTTATTACACAGTTGTGGTCAAAATCTTAAGGATAGTGCTTTAGTTTCTATCTGGATTGATTCTTTGATATGGTTCATAAGAAAGATAGGAATGTATGGACCATTTCTCTTTTCCGATTGTGGTTAAAGATTGTAAGATGATTCCTAATGATTAAATCATTCCTCTGTAGTCATTATGAGTTTTTACATTCTTACTATATATTTATTTAATTGACTACTGAAGAAATATCATTTAGATTGTGGTTCTTTTGTCCAAATCAATAACATGAAGAGCAACAAATCTGGTGAAGGGTCTGGAGAACAAGTCTTACGAGGAGCGGCTGAGGGAACTGGGGCTCTTTAGTCTGGAGAAGAGGAGGCTGAGGGGAGACCTGATCGCCCTCTACAACTACCTGAAAGGAGGTTGTAGTGAGGTGGGGGTTGGTCTCTT
>NW_009624098.1:31977-58831 GCF_000690535.1 Cariama cristata | reverse complement strand
ATTGGAACGGGCTCCCCAGGGAGGTGGTGGAGTCACCATCCCTGGAGGTGTTCAAAAAACGTTTAGATGTGGCGCTTCAAGACATGGTTTAGTGGGTTTAGTGGCCATGGTGTCATTTGGTATACGGTTGGACTTGATGATCTTTGAGGTCTCTTCCAACCATAATGATTCTATGATTCTATGATTATTATTTTTTCATTAAATAATTAGCCCGGGCTTACTTTTCTTTTGACTGTTTTGAAATTTAACAGGGAACTCTGAAACACAAGATATTTTGAAAAAAACACTTATAGCCTGATTTATCATAAAAGATTCAGGAATTTGAAAAGAAAATGGTAAAAGTGTAGATTTATTCAAGAACTCCCTGCGCACTGCTACTCTCCTGAAAGCACCGGCATGCTGATTTTTATCACTTGAGAGCTGGCAAATCCAAGGTACGACCAAGTTGTGTGTAAGTAATGTACTGGTGAGTCAGCGTAAGGTCAGGAAGAGCAGACAGCACTGCAGACCCACTTGGGACACCTACACAGAGGGCCTGGGCATTCCCCGAGTCCTGCCTTGTGCTGGGGCTCCTTGTGCTCTTTGGGTGGGTCAGGAGCAGGAACACAAAAGAGGGATGGCTGGGATATGGTTGCACTTCCCAGCTGGGGACTGCCGCCTCTTGAAGGGAGTAAGCAACCAGTTCAGATTAGAGAACCCTCATTTGTTCTTTGCTAATCGTTCATGGGCAAGTCTCTGGAGCAGGAGGGTACAACAGTGCTGTACAGCACAACTTGACTGTACCCTGCCATCAAGATCAGAGGTGTTAAGCTTTTTCTAATTCAAAAGCAACAACTTAAACTGGAATCTATCTGGTACTAAGATGAAACTCTACATGGATTGAAAGCAGCCCTGAGGAGAAGGACTTGGGGGTGTTGGTTGACGAGAAGCTCACCATGACCCAGCAATGTGCGCTGGCAGCCCAGAAAGCCAACCGGACCCCAGGCTGCATCCAAAGCAGCGTGGCCAGCAGGTCGAGGGAGGGGATTCTGCCCCTCTGCTCCGCTCTGGTGAGACCCCCCTGCAGTACTGCCTTCAGCTCTGGGGTCCTCAGCACAAGAAGGACAGGGACCTGTTGGAGTGAGTCCAGAGGAGGCCATGAAGATGATCTGAGGGCTGAAGCACCTCTGCTGCAAGGACAGCCTGAGAGAGTTGGGGTTGTTCAGCCTGGAGAAGAGAAGGCTCCGGGCAGACCTTAGAGCAGCCTTCCCATACCTAAAGGGGCCGACAAGAAAGCTGGGGAGGGACTTTTTACAAGGGCAGGGAGTGATAGGACAAGGGGCAATGGCTTTAAACTGGAAGAGGGAAGATTTAGATGAGATATTAGGAAGAAATTCTTCCCGGTGAGGGTGGTGAGGCAGTGGCACAGGTTGCCCAGTGAAGCTGTGGCTGCCCCATCCCTGGAAGTGTTCAAGGTCAGGTTGGATGGGGCTGTGAGCAACCTGGTCTGGTGGGAGGTGTCCCTGCCCAGGGCAGGGGGGTTGGAACTGGATGGGCTTTAAGGTCCCTTCCAACCAAACCATTCTGTGATTCTGTGTTGCACCTCCTCTTGTCCCACCTTTCTTATCGCCGCTCTGTAACACCCTTCCCCGTAGCACCTGGACACGGTAGTTCTGTTACGGTTACGGGAGTTACACCCTGGTCCATCTGTTCATCTGATATACTATAACTCTGACGTATAATTCAGAACATATGGATTAAATATTAAGACAGTTTCGCATTATTGCTACAGCTCTTTTCAATAGGTTTTCTCTTTTTTCTATCACTACACAGCTGGATCAATCTGGGTGTTCCTTTCTGAAATAAAATTACACAGAATGGTCATTGCACTTCAAGCTAATAAATACAGGTAATTGCTAAGCCAACTTTGGAATAAGCTACAGATAAGTCTGGATAAGCTACAATTAGTTTGGAAAAATGAGACCTGACAGGTTATTGTATGCATTTCAAACTGAATTTCTGTTGAACAGATAATTTGTATCTGTATCAGATTTTTCATAAAAAATACTCATTTTTATAAAGATATCTTAAGATTCTTTTTGTTGATTACAATGTAAAAAAGAAGGAATAACTGTGTATGGACAATGATAAAGTAGCCTGTTGATAATAAATATTTGTCAGGTCTTGTCACATCTGTACACATTCCAATGTTACTGAAGAGACACCACACTGATAAAAAAAAATACCCTCAGAAAAATCAATGGATTTTGAACTAAAGCAGTTGCTAAACACACAGAAAACATCTTTATCCAACAGCCATAGTGCTGTGAAAATTCCCAAGCCTTGCATTGGTACAGCTAAGGAAAATTTAATCTTCCCAAATACTCATCAGGGCACTCCATCCTGCAGACCTGACAGCCCCACTTATAATTAATTATACAATTTCGATGGGAATATCGACTAAACAAAGCTATAAATCATAGAAAAAGTCAATAGGCATGGACACATTCAATCATGTCCCGACCAATGATTACTACTCTTAAAATACAATAATTATTTTCAGGAGCCAGCTTGAATTAAATTTCTGTCAGGCTGGTACAAGACCGGCGGTTGATGAAGGATGCGATGGATTTTTTGGGTTGAATTCGGCACAGAGACATTTATCCTTTTAGATAGGTAGTTTGTTTTTAGTGATCATGGTGCTGCGTGTTTAACTAGACCATGAAGATTAGATTATCTCCAATGGCTCATTATATCGTTTATCTTTTCCTTCCATGTTTGATCTGGAAGATTTCCCACTTCTTGATGCATGAATGAAATGACTGCTGATTTTGAAATGGAATGTGCTTAAGTGGGATTCTGCCTATGCCTTCACACACCACATCCATGTAGGTAAAGTCAACCAGCAGTCATCTGAAATACCACTAGGATGTGGTAAATGGCAACAAGAATAGCTTTGCTCAGCTTTAGAAATATACTGGGAAAAAATAAAAATGACAAGCATTTGAGTTGTTTTAAAAAAAGCTACAAAAATTATTATGATAATATACATAGAGGAAAATCTGGGACAGGAATGGGATTGGTATGGAAACAGTAACTGGGATTAGTGTTACTACTTTGAATTAAATGTCCCCAAAACTGCAAAACATCACTGAAAGAAACATTATGTATTTCCCAAGGATGCATTCACCTTGTAAATTTAAAAAAAACAAACCCCAAACCAACTTATTTCACTGTAACTGTGTCTTTCAGATATGTCGCCTAGACAGGTATTTCCCATAGTGAGCACACACACCACACATGAAAGACATGCCGCAAGAACGGACAGCAGTCCCAACGAACAGGATGGATGTCAACAGATCCTGAAGGGAGAAACAGATCTTCACTTTCCTCATGAGCCTGACTCATCAAACTCTTCTGACCTCAAGAAACCACAGAATCATCATAGAGTCATAGAATGGTTTGGTTGGAAGGGGCTTGAAAGATCATCTCTTTCCAACCCCCTGGCCATGGGCAGGGACACCTTCCACCAGACCAGGTTGCTCAAATGAGTGATATCTCAGATTCTTACATCGAATTAACCTGCTAGGTGTAAGTCAATTTAAAACCAGAGAAGGTAATTGGGCTTCACCTGTCCTCCTTGCCCTGGATCCCTGCAGACAACCGTCCAAACAGCCTGGTTGTCTACAAACAGCAAGAGAATTAGCCGTAGGCAGGACAGAAGAGAGAGAGGGGAGAGTCATGGATCCTGTGTACATCCCATCCCTATGCAAAAAGTAGCAATAAGCTGTGTGAGCAGGCACTCTGTGTAATTGGTACAGAGTGCGGCAAAAGCGAGAGGTGGGGACTAGGGCAAACACGAAGGGGTTTTCAAAAAAGCTGAGATACAGAAGATGAATCCCGTGTCTTCTTTTATTTCGGGTATGAGGAAGGAAGGTAAAATTCAGTCATGCTGAGGAAAGGACTGAAGAAAGAAGGGGAACCTCAGTCTGCACAAATGACTTTGCCACACACAGTTTCCGCAGAACACACAAAGTTTTCTGAAGGTTTTCTTTGTCTAGTGTAGCCTGCTCTATTTATATAGCTCAGAATATTCAACATATCAGTGCTATTGTTTATGCACACATAGGCAGGTCAAGATGTGACACAAGCTAGTGTAGCTCTTCTGATGTCAGTGAAATTGGGCCAGTTTCCACAAGCAGAGGGTCTGGCCCATGACATCCACAATAAGGCTCCCACACGCAATACGCACATTCCAAATTTTTATCTGTGCATAACTGTTTGGGTTTTTTTTTTTTTGAAGCTTAACGTTTTTCCTTTAGATACACAACTCCTAGGAACCTTTAGATGAAATTAAGAAAGCTGCAAGCAGTGATATCAAAATTTTCCAAAAGGAAGTGGCTACATTTTGAAATAAAATCACCTTAAAGAAGATATAAAACCATTCTCCACAGAAAAACTCTAGTCTTCATGACAAATCAGAACATTAGTCTTCCCTGTCTGCTTCCTCCTCTTACGAAGCCCTATATGATTGCCCAAACAGTGCCAGTCTGCTGCAGGGTTTGAGCTTTCTGTTCTATTTATTCATGCATTTCTATTGTTCTTTGCACACTCAGAAGACCCAGATATTTTCAGAACAGCTTTGCATTAAGGACTTTTCCTAAGCTACTATGCTGCATGATGAAGAGCTAGTAAAGAAACAGGATGCTTGAAGAAATGCAGACCAGAAGATGGAGAAGAAAAGTGAATTGTCACATATATTTAATTGACAATTTTTTCTAGGAAAAAGAAGGTAAACAGATGCCAAAGTTAAGAAGCTGTATACAAAATAACTGGCTAAGTGAGGAGGAAATTTGGGGCAGTTATTGTGTTAGATGAATTATCTCTCCTCATTCTGCAGACAGGAAGGCTGATAAGGATAAAGGACTGGTAGAGAAACACATTTTGTATGTGAGTTTCCAACTTGTTCCTTCAGAAGTGTTCAGCAACGAACTTACCGCAGTGCCATTGTTGTCTCTAAATACATCTTGATTAAAATAGTCAAAGAGCTTCTTTTCTAATTGTAGCATAACCTAAAAAAACATAGAGGAGAAAGGTCAGCAAAGCTCTTGGACTCAGCTACCTAATACACAGCTGCTGGAAGTGACCCTTTTAGAGACATGCAGCCCTTTAAAACTACACGACATTTCTACACGTCTAAAGCTCCTTGTCAGCTTGCCCATTTGGTTGACTGGCAATCACTTAAAAAGATCCAATTAACTGAGCATTAGGTGTGACAATCTATATCCCTCCCCTCCCTTTAAATTATCAGTTTGAAACAACTATATTCATGCTTTGTAGAAAAGAAAGTGAACATTCAACAACGTTTCTATTTACACAGGGGGTACAGAGGGCATTAAGTTGTTTACCTTTCGGTCATTATCAGATTCACGAAATATTAGCTTGACTACTTCATTTGTGTCAGCTGCCCGGATAGTCTGCATTGTAGCCTTTGCACATAGTGTCTAATAAAAAAAACAAAGGGAGAAAGAGAAACCAGTTTATATGCAACATAAGGCCACATTTAATTGAATTTTATCAACCTATGTATCTTCAATGTCCACCTGAAAATACAATTTGCTGTAGGTCAAAATACAAAGCATTGCTAATTTTAAGTCACTTCCACTCATGATGGATTTAAAACAATAAACTGAATTACCATTTGGAGAGAAACAGGCAATATTAAGAAAATATTGATCAGATAAGGCAAATATTCATTTAACTTACTACCATGCACACAGGTTCTTTCACAAGTCTGACACTGTATGACACATTAGTTGTAAACATCCTCAAAAGCCACTTCCTACAGATAATGACTCCAGAGCGCTACCGGTTTCTGCACTGCATTCTTAAAAGCTGATAACTACATTGGCACTACAGTTCTGTGCGTTAACTCTTGTTTGCAAAAACTTCGGCCTTGCAAATTAATGTTCCAAGTATAATTTAGAAGTCCAAGCAACTCTTACACAATCGAACAATAAGTTTCACAGCTTACTCTGGATAGCAAATTCCTCATGCATCATCCTTTAAGTAAGAGACAACATCACATCTCTAGATATTTTGAGGACCAGGTATCTAAAACATATTATAAATCAACAGTTTCTCAGGCATAGAGGTATGAATTTCCGAGGAAGTGTCAAGCCTCCATTCATTTGCCTTTTGCCCAGTTGGGGCCCAGTTTCAATGGCAATCAAAGCTGACCTCGAGGTTAATACAGAATAGGTTGTTTAAAGGGCTTGCTCTGTTGCCTTGTAACAGGTGAAAATCTGGAGCTTTTAGCAAAGCAGTTAGGCATATATTTAACTTAAAAACACTTCAGATTCACTGAACCTATACTTTTAGTGAAGCTTTAAGCATGTTAAGTACTTTGAAATGCAGAAACAGACTACATCTTAACTGTGGGGTAGGCAGGCTTCACAAAATGCTCTGTAGTTATCCAGCCTGGGCAAAGCTACTGGATGGTGTGCAGTGCTACCCCAGCCCATCAGCCTGGTTGCTGGAAACCACAAGGCTGAAGACAGAAAGCAGAATTGAGAAAACCTTGGCATTACTCAAAGACAGAGAGAAAATGGCCAAGATGAGCACCCACACCGGGGAGGCAGTTCACCATCCTTTGCTACAGCCGTGGCACAAGCTGCTGATAGGATCTATGCACAGCCCTGCATAAGGATATTGGCAAAGACTATCCTCCTGAATAAAAGCTTATTTTGCTAGAGGTTCTTAAACAAAAGCGTGCTGAAGAAAATAGCTCAGTCAAGAAGAGGCAAAGAGGTCACTTCCCTGCTCTGCCGGTACCATTCCTTTTCATAATGGCTAGGCAACAGATTTCATTTTGCATAATATTCACTTATAAAATAAGTATGTTCTGAGGCAACAGGGTAATAGAATTTCACATCCTACTACATGCTTCTTTCACTCACAAAGAGAAATACTTATATTGGGATTCACTATTAGAAGTGCAGGATCTGTCAGACACAATGCCATGGAACTACAGCTTACTTCTCAGTTCCCCATTCTGAGTTTCTTCTGAAGGAAGAAGTACATGCCAAACATGTATTTAAACAAAAATCCATCTGCTTCCAAATATTTTAGATGTCAGCTGAGGTTACCAGTGCTAGAATGGAAACAATCTGTCAATGGACTTTTTGCCCCCATTTGATAGAAGGACATTAAAAAATGATCCCTGATAAAGGCCCTTGTGTGTTGCCACAGTACAAACAAAAAGCAACAAGCTAAGCAATTTCATTTTTAAAGGATAACTTGAGTGTGATTCAGTAAAAATAAAATACTAATCTGATGTTTTTCTTCAAGTCTGTGAACTGAACAATTCCCCGTTTTACTGAATAAACGATGTCCTTTCCTGACAAATTTTTCTTGATTGTTTCCTCCCCCCCCAAAGCAGTGCCAAGTTTATGGATTACAAATATCTAACTCTGGGTTTTATCCTAAAAAACTTGGCACACTCATGGCACCAACGTGGCCTTAGGTGTCTGTGAAATTAGAGTTTTCACTGGAGAAAGGAGTACTGGTCACACAGACACTGATGTAGGCTGCCCTTTGAGAACTTCATCTGTTCTGCAGAATTTTAAGGTGTTTCTTTGAAAGACTTGGGAGAAGAGAGGGAAGATGCTGGCAGTAGCTAGTCAAACCTAACGCTGCCTGGGAGGGAGGAGGAGAGGCACACTGGACCATCAGGGAAGCTGCGCTTTTGGTACCACTTATTTTAAACACAGACCTACTAACTCTTCCCTCGCATCCACCGTGTACCGTAGGATCCCTTTTGTCTGTTTGGACACGTAATTACCGTTTTGCCATCTGTGTCTGTATGTGGACACGGGTGAGCTAATCCACCAGCGAGCCATTCCCAAAGTGAGCTCCCTCCGATACCAGCCATTGAAATTCAAAGCACAGATTAGCTAATCGGGTCAAGCCCCAAAAAATAGCGCCTTGGGCTCATGTGTCACAAATCAGTCTGGTTGCCTTTAAACAGTGCACCAGATTAGAACAAGCACCCGAACAAACCAAAGCGGAAAACCCGCCGCTCTCTAAAGCTGGTTTCTAAAGCCCTAACAAATCGCTCCATCTTTCACTCATTTAAACTTTCCAAATGAGGGTCAATACGGTCCCCAAGCATCCAAATGCTAATGCGCTTAAGTGCGCTTAAGCAGCTTTCCAGAGTGAATGGGCCAAAGAAGGGCTCGAAAAGACAAGGCAGAGTTACTGTCACTGTCAAAAAGTCATTGTAGCCACCCCCAGAGTGGTTGCAATTCAAGAAATTCATGATTTCTGTCTCTTAAAGGCATCTGCTTGAGAACATTTTTTTTTTCTGAGCTGCTTTATCTCACAACTTCAGGCCCGCTCTAAAAGAAAAAAAATCCGCGATCGACTCTTGAGAACCAATACAGAGAAAGAACCCACATACCTTATTGCTTTCAAATTTCACACCCACAAAAAGTTACCTTATTCATGGACAAAAAGTGATTGGGCAAAGGTTCATTTCTTATACAAGCTGGAGCACTCCTTTTTTCCTCCTCCTTTCAATTTCTACAAAGTCGTAGTCACCCAAGCAGAAAACTTTCGGGAACATATGCCTTTTTAGACAAGTCTACTTATGAAGGGATTTTTTGTTGCTTGTAAAGAAAATAAAAATGCTATGAAAACACACTGTTTCTTTTTTTGGGTATTCCCTCAAAGGCCCTCTTTTAGAAAGTCAGAAGAGGGGAAATCAGATATCAAAACTCTACCGAAGTTATCTTTTCAAAAAAATCTTTTTTCTTTGGAAACAAGATTTGGTTAAAAAGTTTGCAGGAGAGCTGTATTCAGAGCTGAGAGAGAACTCAGTATTCAGCCTTTGCTTAGCAAACACAGACGTGTCTTACTCCTGTTTTCACATATACTGTCCACACAGGTAGATGCTTCGTAGTATTTTTTAAATAATCCTTTGCAATAAGTTATGTGTACTGAAGTGTAAAACATAGCAGTAACTTTTCTGATAATTGCATTGGAACATAATAAAAATGTACTGTTATGCAAAGCTGGGAGTGAAAGTTTTTTATATTGACGAGAGACAAATCCGGAATTTCTTCTAAACTCTGCAATCCTCAGAAACGGAAAGCCTGTTGATTTACAGCATAAACAGAACTTTCAAAATACATCTCCTGCCATATATACACAACACATTGAAATCTTTTAGACTGTATTTCAGCATACTTAGAGTAAAAGGGGATAAAGACATTAAACAATTGTGTTATATACACAAACCACAGACACACAATGTTATATAATACATATTACATAATTGCTTTTTATATTGTGTTTATACGGAAACGCTCTGAGCAGCTGTGAACCGTACTACTGTTTCCTGCTAGCAGTGCTCTGTTGAAAATTGCAGCTGATTTTTCATTGATTTTGCACTCCTGCTTTCTGAACATCCTTTAGACTCCTGAGTCCACCTCTCGATGTGTGAGCTGAGTTATTGCATGCTTGTAATTACTTCAACAATTTTTTTTTTTTTTAAAAAGGTGTTAGCCAAGCACATACAGACTCAAACTTTCCTATTGCCTCTGTCTACTGATTCTAAAGATCTGTATTATTTTTCCCAATGATTTGAATACTCTTCTTAGGACTTATTATTACTTTGAATTCTTCTCCTAAAAAAACCCCCAACAAAGAAGAATATATTAATTGCTCCTTTAGATTTAAAAATGTTCAGCAATAGTTGCAATTGCAATTTCCAGTAAGCCGCATCGATTAAAACAGAAGTGTTTGTTGCTGCAAGTGCCAGGAGAGAAGTGTAGAGTCTAAAGAATGCTAACACGAGCCAGTTGAAATAAGGTCTTGAGCACATGAGCAACCAAATCAATTAAATTTATGATATTTCATTTTATTCCAGTTACATACTCTGTGGATTCTGGCAGGATAGAAAAGACAGAGGTACATGTATCATCTAATAGTGAAATACTTCTTCTGAAATGCTGCTCAAAACCCAAAATCAATCTGACACTTATTAAATTAGGATAATCAAATGCTTTTTTATTATTATCTGGATGCAAATTGTATTTGAAACAATCAGCGAGGTAAGATATTTGCTACTTTGGGAATAACAGGAACATCTGTCTTACTTGGGCTCCTCCTTACCTCTGAGGGGTTGATATGATTTCCTGGGTATTGGGAATATACTAACAGTAAATTCACCAAATCATGTGATGTAAGAGAAATAAAATTTGCAAGTGAGAAAACCAAAGTTAAACGTAACTTTCTGAGTCACTAAGAGTGGTGCATTTAGGTACGGGACAGGTAACATTATTAAAATCTATCTGCCACTGAAATGGAGACTTATTTTAGCTAATTTTTCACAACTGTGCAGAGGTATTTGGCCATACAGCTGCTGCAAACAATTAGGGAAATGATAGAGCTAAATTCCCCAATGTATAGCAATCAAAACCCACCTGAGAGGACATACACTTTTACTTGAAAAAATATCCCTTAGACTATATATTAACTTGTGTTAATTTTAACTGCATGTAAATAGCAATAATGTCTCAGAGAAGTTACTATGCTTTTAATACTCATAACTTTTCAGGAGCAGGAATTTAACTCAGCAGTGAGATAAACATTGGCTGACAAATATAAAAAAGTATTAATGAGAAGCTCCTTAAAGTATCAATACATGAAATTACTTTCTCTCTGAACAATCCCAGAGGAGTAAGCTCATGCCCAGGGGAGCAGAGACAGAGGAGGGGCTGGGTGGGATGGAGAGCAAAAGCCACCTCCACCACTCCCATCTTTCCTCTCAGCACGTTGCTTATGTAGCATGCATGCTGTCCATCTTCTGATGGCAAATCAATGCAAATTACATGATGCTGCTGCCTGTATTCAATTTAGGACTGATTTAACTTCACAGCCAGTTTACAGCAGCACCAACTGTACCACCTGTGAAAGCCTGGCCCAGAAGCTGCCCAAGCCCTACAGTAGTACCCTGGTCTGCACCGCATGACCCTTTTGCTGATTTGTGGCACAGGGATATTTTGGTTTTAAAATTCCTCTTTGGGTAGCATCTGTGACAAAAAAAGCTCTGCACTAAGACCCTATCTTCCTGCTCCCATTCTCCCAAAGATCTCCTGCGTTCCTAAAATAAACGATCTCGGCTGGAAACAACATGCATTTCTTTGGTCTCAGTTTCACATCAGCTGCACTAATTCATCGTGAAATGCATTTTCTTGTCCAGAAACTTGGATCACTCGTGACAATGTTATCAAAGCTTAGCGCCAGGCAGTGCAAAACCATGTCCATTAGTTTTTCAGGTACTGCACTGAGTAAACAGAGACCAGTTTAATGGCATAGCCTCTGTCTGGCGGTACACGTAACTGCCTGCTCTGTCGGTGATACTCTCTTGCCTGCTCTATTATTGCTGAAGACAACACCCAGTTCTTACAGAGTTGTCTTCTGCAGTCACGGGTGAGATTTCTGTTTGTGTTTGCAGGGGAGGCAGCAGAGCCACAGTCCCACTAGCCCTCAGCACAGACCGCTAGCCCCAGCCCACCCTCGGCCCGGGCAGGAGCGGCCAGCTCGGTGCCAGGCACCCGCAGAACAACCTGCCCTTCCCCAGGTCTGGAGAGAGCTCCGAGGTCGCCGGCTGTGCCCTCCCTGCCTCTGCAGCTTTCCTCCGTGCCAACAGCTGGTGGCAATGACGGCTCTCTTTTCGTCTTCTTCAGAAAAGAATCTGAATTAAGTCCAAAAGGCCTTTGCCGCTAAGATTCTCTGAGATCACAGATCTGGAAGAAAGTGTCAAACGCCCAACCTTTCGTTCTTGGAAAGAATGTGCTATTACACTCTGTCCCTGGAGACAGGACCACTACATTGTGGCTACCACCTGCCTCCTAGCACCTTTTTCACCCAGAACATATACTTGTGATGGCAACTGAAAGAAATCCTTCTTGGCATTTGTTACATGTTTAGCAGCAATAAAATCCAACCTGTTTATTAGATGCTCAGCGTAACCTAACTCAGCTACTTAGACACTGTGCTTAATGTATAAACCTCTGATGTTTCAATCTGACTTTCCTAATTTTGGCTAACTATCCTAAACATTGTTTTCTTCTGAAACCAAGCAGTTTGTTCAGTTAGCCGTTACTTTGTACGTGATGATTTAAATCTAAATTTTCATCAGTACCCATCAAATAGCAGAACATTAATTACTACTTGCTCACCTACAGAGATCCAAAGAGAAAGAATAAGGGATAATAGTTTCTCACATTCCTAAATTTTTCCCCACAGAATCTTCCCACACCCCATTTTGACAAATTGAGAGAGAGACCTTCATTAGAGACTTTGTGGTGCTCTGTCCTAAACAGTTTTGCAAATGTAACAATCCCCCGTTTTGTAACTATTCTTCTTATTCAATACTGGTGTAAAATAGATCTTAATTTTTTTAATTACTGTTAATTCCCTCCCCAGGTGTACCTATCTCTAAGAACTAACAAATCAGGGCAGAACTCCTTTTCCATCACACATATTCACCTCCATGGTGAGCAGCTAGCTTCTAGTTTTCTCTATCTGACTCCTGCTGCTCAGGTTCCACGTCTTTTTGGATTCTCTTGTTTCATTTTCCTGACTATGATCTCCAAGTCTGAGTTCAGCTAAGGGTCTACATATTGATTCACAAACAATTTCTCCTGAGTTCTTTGGCATCCGCATGCACCAGGAACACAAAACTTTGTAGGGCCTCTGCAGGCAATGGTGCAGTTTTCAGGTAAAGGGCTCTCCTGCCCCCTTTTTAAGCTCTCGGTTTAAATTCACTTGCTGACACGGATAATAAGTTTCAAATGCATTCAAGACTTTGATTAGATCTGGATAAACCCTACCACACTAGAAGATCTGGAACTTCGAAGCAGTCTGCTAGAAAAATCCATTCCCTTCTCCTGTCCATCCTCTTAAGTTACTTAGCATCACTGCTGGATGTCAAGTAGGGTCCTGGGGGAGTTTTCAAAGACAATGATTTGCTTTTCCATAATTACAGGAACGGGAACAGCCCAACTGTTCCTATGGAAATCTTCTGTATACAAGTTGTCTTGTCCCATAATGTGTGAATCCCTTGAGATTTATTCAGACATTCTATTACTTCTCTTCCATTATTTTTTTCTGCTTTGGCCAAACAGCAATACCAGCTCAAAAAATTCCTTGTTGGAAACCTTCACAGTACTTACCTCTTTTTTACTCCAGCTGACTAAGCAGAGAACTGTATGTATTGTTTCTGCTAAGCAAAGACTTTGGTGAAGCACACAGGATCTGTGATGTAAATCTGTTTCTGTAGAGAAATGTAAAATCCCCCGTTCCCTTGAATTCAGGAGGAATGAAGTAAGAGGCAGCTTCTCTCCTTATAGCTAAGCTTGCTTTTATCCAACTTTCAGACTAAGAACCTTCTATTTCTTTCCATTTAAAAAGCAAAATAGCCTGTGAACTCCATCTGCTCCTGTGTGCCTTGCAATTGCCTTTGTTTTGAGTGGTAACATTTGCCTCTGTGCTGGTGGTGTTATTGTTTCTGCTACCTCTACATTTAACGGTTTCTTACAGCTGTCAGAAATGAAACATGGGAGCAGTAACATGAAGCTGTAAAAATTTAAGCCAACACCTAACTAAATTCTTTGGTGCTTCTTGACTCACTTCCAGAGTTGGACATTGCAGGGTTCCAAATAACTGGAGTCCATAAGGTTTATTCTTCTTCACGGTCCCAGGGAGCACACTTACTGACGCGGCCTGCCGGGGACCGACGAGAGTGTGCGCTGCCGGGTCACGGCTGCTGCCAACTGCTCTGCACAGCAGAGTGTTTCCATGTTACTTCACTCAGAAGAAACAGAAAGCCTCAGAAACACTCCCATGCAATATTTTGTTCCACCAACTAGGACCGCCAAAAAGAGTAAATTCAGGATTTGCTCTTTAAATTAATGGGGAGTTTTGTGCAAAACAATGGTGTGACATTGCTCAAGTTCAAGGCCTAGCCTCTGAAGAGTATGAACCTTTGGCTTCCACAAGTAGACTTGCAACAGCAGGTATCATCTATGTAATATATGATGCACACCCAATACACTGTTCAGTAGTATTTTTGCACTTGACTTCTATTAAGCTCATCCTCAGAAATAAAAATTGGAGCTGACTTTTAAAACATGAAGTATTGGGCAATTCTGAAATCAAGCCACTTATCTACCTAAAAGCTATATGCCTTTAGGCAGACACTAGCTACTTTTAATCACAAAGTGAGAAATATGGAGAAGTACAAAACTTTTTTAATCTTCTTATCATGCATAATAGCAAAAATAATTAGTCCCTTAAACAAAGAGGGAATTTGAGACCTGGAAGAGGAAAGTGACTTGCACGGGGCATAAGTGCATTCCGGGCTGCCGGCACCTCAGGCCTGTGCTCTTGCTAAGTCTAAGCACAACTGTGAAATGGATGTGTGCCCTCCACCTCACCAAATGACCACAAGTATGTACGGCAAAGTGGGAAAGATGTTGATAGTCTTCCACTGTTTCCTGCCTATGGGAAAAGAACACCCTTCCTCTAAGTCAACTTTACTTTTTAAGGGAGTAAATGTGATAAGAAAATAATTTCCAGTTCACTGTATCTGGTTTTCTGACCTGAACAAGTTGGGAATGAGAAATTCACTGTGTTAATAACAGGAATGTGAGGTACAGTGTTACAGTGAGACTAAAAGTTGGCTGATCAGGTGATGTCTTGCTGATGCAACATGTGGACGATTTCCTTACTGTATTTTTCCCCTTTCTCTGTTTGTCCAGCCTCCCTGACTCTACTCTTTTTCATCCTGCTACGTCTCATTAATTTCTCATCGAGGTACCACCCTGTCTGGTTCCACATAATTTGCTCCTTTATTCACTTTTGAAATGTAGTATGAGACCTGCAGCCTGTATGTTCAAATAATCTTTTTTAGCTAGTTATGTTCAAATAGCTCAGAGAACCATGAGGCGGGATTGCTGAACTGTCCTCCTCTCCCATTGCTACTGCCACGCAGCTGCCTGCAGCAGCACCTCGACTCTGAACACGCTGAGAAGCTGGGCTGTGGGGCTGCGGCAGGTTGCCCAGGAGGCACACTGCCGATCGGCAGGCTTATGCTTCTTGAACAAGACGCAGACCATCATGGAGTTCACCTATTTCCAGGAGTACTTATTCACACATTAAAATAAAAATGAATGAAAGATATCTTTGTAAAATACTGTACAAGGTGTGGACCCAAGGTTTACTATATTCTCCCTGATAAACGGTAAGATGGACTGAGAGATCAGTATGTGTATGACACATACACCACACCCAATAAAAAGACTGGCACACATAAGAAACAGCTGTGGGGTAAAACAGTCAATGTGGAGAACAGGAAACAGGGCGGCAAGTTCTACTTACTGTCTCTTTTCACCACCTCTGGAAAGGTAGATTTGCATCCTCTTTGGTGTGGTTTCTGATGGTGTAAGAATGAAGAGTTTGTGCAATACATCAATATCCAGAATTCCCTCCAGGACACCACCTCCACTGAACGGGCCCAAAGCTCAGTTGCTGACCATCAACAAATTGCAACGCGGCCCTTGACCAACTAGAGTGATGCGGCTGACCAGAGAGAGAGGAGGATTTGGAGGAACAGCAACTTCACAGTGCTGGCTGGGGATCCAGAGGGATTTAACGCAGCAACAAATGCTGATCCCCAGCTTGTTTGACACCACTGGGTGCTGCAGAGCACCACTGACAGAGGACAGAAAGCTCTGCCAGAAATGCAGCTTCCACGGTCCTCCTGCTTGTACGGACCAATGATCCATCCGGAGGGAATGGGGGCCCAACTGGGCAAACGACCAGAAAGCATATTCTACAGACCTTCTGAAACACAGATGAAAATTTTTTCCTTAAAGCAAAATGGGATTCAAACATGCTGAGAAATACAGAGAGCTCCCAATTATGCAGAGAGAGGGAAAAATGCAAGTTCAAAAGTGTTAACACAACATCATTTTAAAGCTAACAGCTGTGGACTAGTTCGTGAAGTGCTATTCTTTTCACTGTATCTTTAAGTGCTGTTAAATTCATTTGTCACTTGATCGAAAGCCAACAGGCTACAAATCTCCCAAGTCCCTCTCGCGCTGAATAGTGACAGGAGTATTCTGTTCCGCCATAAGAAAACATTTGTGTGCGTCTCTGTCCGGAGTCATACATGCTACTTTAACTCATCTGCCTCCCCATTCTCTCCAGCCCAGGAGGACAAATTGCTCACTGTGGCTCCCTTTCAGAGGCAGTACAGCGCGCAAAGAATCATGACTGAGCAGAAACACAAGGAACAGGCACATAAAAATTCATCACTTTGGCCTCCTGACCTCTTGCCACTGGGTTTGGCAAACCCTGTCTCAAAAAGTAGCACCAAGGGAGAGCTAAGCAGACCGGCTGAGTGAAATTACTGACAAAAAATATCTTGGACACAGGAAAACCCCACCAGATGCTTCATTGTCTTTGCAGAGAAGTGGTGCTGAAAAAGGGGGTGATCTACCACATGGCATATTGGGTGGAATAAGTAGTGCCATTGTTTCAGAGCAGCTCTGTCACTTTACTGACTGCAATACAAAGAGGTGTAAAGCAAGATTTAATCCTGACTTTTTAGTCAGCAGATTAAAACCAATCATGCCAGATGTCCACAAGACTGTTTAACATACAGAAAGCTTTTTCATACTCTACAAAAAAGCGAAAGCTGTAATAACTTCTTCTTTATTTCCTCTAGAGAGGCCTTTTTCACTCACTTTTAGTCAGAAAAAAGGGAGATGTTGTAATGGATTTTAAGATGTGCTATTAATTTTTACTCTAGCCTTTGCTCTTTTCCCTTTTGAGACAAAGCTAAACAAAGTAAATTCTTTTACCCGCCCAAAAACAGACAGGTATGCCGAAGAAAACTGCTGGTATAAAAAAGTCGTGATTTCAAAAGGAATTTATACCTGTAAGACCAGAAATGGACACTATCAGCAGTATCCATAACAGAAGTTAAAATTCCTCTCTGTAATACTTGATGTGACGCAAAATATGAAAGCGTGGTTGTCAGTGTGCTGGTAAATGAACATCTAATCATTTTCCGCCCAAAACGGAAATTGTGCTTGTGTGACTTTTTGCACAAGTGCCTCCTCACGCGCGCTGGCATACACCCAGTCTGAGGACGTGCACACTATGCTGCCGACCTTAAATGAGAGCACACAGGCACACATCAAATCTGGGGCTGAGGGTGTCTTGCATAACCCTTAGGGTAACCCTTGCTGTACAGGACAAACCTCATGGGGACCACGAGAGCAGCGCTGGCCCCAGTCCGGCAGTCCTGCGGGGAAGGTCCACGTGGAACCACAGGACGTGCGCTGGCAAGGGACGTCGCCCTTGCCCCCGCGGCTGCTCCTGTAGTGGGACCCAGAAACCTGGCCGAGGTCACCGGATGCTACAACAACCTCTAAAATATGAGCGCTAAGAAGTGATATTCTTATTTAAAAATACTCACTCAGTGCTCTTACTTAAACTCATTTACAGAACTGTTAAACACTTTGCAGTGTGTTGCTTTCTTCTTTCTCTATTTATAAACAAATTAATCTAAAAATATCACCATAAAGGATATAAATTCAATAATTACCATACTCTCAAAATATGTCTAGTATTTTTTTCTGCTATATTACAAAAGTGCAAAAAAATCTGCTTGTTAGTGCCCCCCCTGAATTTCTATAGCCAAAATGTTGCTAAATTCAACAAAAACCAGGCTGTATATATAGTTTCTCATATTAAAGTGCAAATAATTTATGCATTTAAGAAAAATAATTGACTTAATCTTTGGAAAAACACTGTAGAAAAAAACACATTCCCTTAAAATTCCAGTATTAGACTGATTTGTATCACATACATAATTTACTAACTCAGAAGCTATACGGCAGCACATAATGCCTTGCTCGGTATCCCTTATCTATCAGTTGCCTATGGAAAAAAATACAACTTACATATCTCATTTGATTTCTTGGGATGCACTTTAACAAAATTCTCATTACAAGCTCCTAAAATAAAAGTAACCATCTTATTGAGTCACTGACCTAAACCAGTACTATTAAAAAACTTTTCTTCATTTTATATCTAGTCAAGACCTAAATGAAAACAGTTAAGATCATATGATATATGAACTAGCAAGACATTGCTTTAGTTACACTGACACTACGTTAAGGATGGACAGAACCTTTTACCAGCCTTTTAGTACTTTCAGAGAAATACACGTAACCCCTCACCACCGTGCTAATGCAGCTGTGAGTGTATGCTCTATTAAACTAAATCAGCCATATGCATAACTGCAGATGTTCTTCCCTCCTGCCACCAACTGAATTATTTTGCATCCTTCAAACTAGGGTGCCGCTTCAGGAATTCATGTGAGACAAAAGGATGTTTTGGTTAATCATGGTTTACAGTATTATAAACCATAGCCACAGTTACAAGCCTAGTATCATGTTTTCTTCCCGGAAATTGGATTTCATTAAGTTAATTAAGCTGCACTATTTGTCTTTCTATCATTACTATCCTTATTGTATTCTTTGCAGGTCTCGTATCATACTGGTAATTTTGGACAGGTAGACACCTCCACTAATGTTTCTCTTTTCCCATGTGTGTTATGATGACCGAAAGGTGTAACACACTTGCTTTACATCTTCTGGTATCTCAATCTTGTACTGAAGAGACATGGGTAGGCACCATAATGAAGATGATGGCAGTTTCTAACGAAGTCCAACTGGAGACTCTCAAGCTACCTAAGACGAATAAGTCAACTCAGTGTAAATCTGACGAAGAGATTTCTGCCAGTTAAATACTTGTTTCATCACCACTTATTCCACTTTGGAATTTGCACAATTTTAAAATTATAATTCTACTCCCTACTTCTGAGTTTCTTCAAGCAAGTCTTGTGGGTGGCCCTCAAGATACATTTTACCAATTTTTCATGCCCATCCCTCGAAATGTGACCCTGCTCCTGCGCTTTTATCTCTCTGACAACTTCACACAGGAAAACATGCAGCCCCTCTGATAGCATGAAATCGGAAACAATAGCCCCTGGAAACAAAAGGGAGTAGGGAGGCAGGATACAGTCCAGGTCCTGGCTGATTTTAGGCACAAACAGATGTTCATAGGACCCGATACCCTGAGCAAGCTGAAAGGAAAAGCTTGTAAAAGAAATGGACCTTAAAAACAATGTATTGAAGAGCTTTAAATAAAGGCAAAGGGAAAGCAATATGGCTTTCAATGATAAATCTCAGCAAAGAAAACCAAAGTGGCACCATGAATTTCAATGATGCATTTTTCTTTTTCAATGAACTCTACAGCTCATTTTGAAATCTACAAATTGCTCAAATCTCAACTTAGTTTACAAGTCTCTCATAGCCATTAAAAGGTTACAATACATGCATTTCTCGTTTCTTGTAACTAATCACCATAGCTGGGAACACCCAGTGAAGTCCTGAAATATAGGCTAATGCTATTATTTTAAAAGCTGCTTATAGCTCAACAAAGAGGAATATGCTGAAAGAATCTTGACTGGAAAAAAATCTTAGACTAGCTGTAGGAACAAATTATGTTCAATCTCCTTCTCTTTTCATGTGCACTATTTCAGACTCAAAAAGCCCCACGTAAAGAATCTATGAAGCGCTGTCCTGAATTGGACCCGAGTTCTGTTTCACAAAAGCCAATACGCACCATTTACAAATGAAACAAAGTGCAGAATCACTTCTCTGACTGAAGTTCCTGCTTTTGTGATTAAAACTCTCTTCCTCTTTCTTGAAGAGCCTGCCATCCAAAAGGCCCTGTGCCATGCTCCAATGCACAAAATACATGTATTCATTACAGGCGAAAAAAAAAAAAAACCTGAAAAATTTGGCACAAAGGCGGGTGCATAGCTTAAGTCCTGTTCAGGATAGCCCTCACTTGAACTCTGCACATTTGCATAGATTTTACCTATTGATTGTCTCTATCAGGAATATAGTGGATAACTAAAAGAAATGTTTCATCAGCTGTTTGTGGTCAGGTGCAGATTTAGCTTGTTAATTGTTAGTATCAATGAGATGCTTATAGTAAAGAAATAAAGCAGTGATATCTTCCTTCACAAGCATGAAACTATAGAAATAATTTTAATGGAAAGAAGATCTGAGACAGAAGGTACCTAAGTCTGCTTAGGAAGCTTTAAGAAATTACTAGTCAAAAGTCAAGCCAAAAGTGACCATGCATTTGTCTAGTCTAATCATACATACCACAGACCACTACGTTGCACCAATTTCCTCCTGAACTGAAGCAAGTGGCACCTCTTTTACCAAAACAGATCTTCGGAAAGGCAGTAGCTCTTGATAAGACATGGGACATTCACCAATTCCTCTGGCAGTCGCTCCAAAAAAAGAACCTCATACTAATCACTCTTGTCGCTAATTTCTTGTGTATGATTTTTCACTTGAAATTGTCTGTTAGCAGCTTCTAAATATCATTTAGACATGAAAGGAATGGGAACATTGCTGTAAACATAGCAGAATGTGGAGACTGCAGCCTTCTAACTACAAACTCCTGGTAAACCCTCTCTGAACTACCAGCCAGGACTCTTCAAGTTAAATTTAATAGAGGTCTAAGGAAGCCTGGTTCGGCAAACCTGATACTACTACCTGTGAAAGTAATTCCTCTTTGGCATCCAGATCTGGCTGAGGGTCTTGGTAAAAAGACAGAGTGCCTTACTCTCCTCTCACACCAAATCATGCTTTTTCAATACACAGAGTGAAGATGTTTGATGGATGTCAAAGTACCAGCTCCGCAGCCACAATGTAAAATCAACTTTGCAATTTAAAAAAAATGTACCTGAAGGGGCATTAATGACATATGCCACAGCATTGTCATGAGAGCTGAGGTTGAGCTGTCTGCCTTCAGTGTCTCTTACTGTTCTGACTACTAACAAGTCCTCAGTGCTCCTACCCAGGCAAACATAGCCAAATGCAAAGTTAAACGATGACATGTTTTCAATGAACTCATTTTGCCATATGATCACTTGATTACCATTATCGTCCAAGTTGTTAATCTCATGACAAATTGCCTTGTTCAAGCATATTTTGCGATTGCATTACATCTTTCAATTTTTTTCTCACTAACAACTTTTCCATTAGTTTGCCTGAAATCAATGTCAAGCTAACGAGCTTTCAGCTAATGAGAACCTTGCTTGGTGCTTCTCTCCTTTCTTCCCCCTTAACTACAGGCACAAATCTATCCCTCCTTTAGCATTCTGCAAAGTCCCAGGTACTCCAATTTGTTCTAAACCAACATCAAAGACTGTTGGCTACAGATGGACAATTAAAATTGGCCAGTCCTACTAGTTAAAATCCTCCTCCGTTACTAATAGACTATTGCATGCTCATTAATCTTCATGTGATGAGTATTTTCTGTTTCTTTTATCATGTAGAGTAGAAATACATACAGAAGACCTCTGCTACTTCTAAAACAGCATTTTCAGTTTTATTAAGCATATGAAATAAAAGCTGTAAATTTCTTTGTCCTACTTTCTAAATGGAAACCTGGACAGATACAGTAAAATATTGATCCTGCTCTAAATGTCCAGAAGTAATGAACATAGCAAATGACCCTCCCGACTAAAGGAAAGAAAAAGAAATGACAGAATAATGAAGGAACAACAAAACTGCTGGAGTGATGATCCAGGAGAAATCCAAACCCACCCTGTTCTGCAGAATGCCCATCTCCTGTCTACAACTCATTCAGGCACCTCTCTGCCTAAATCCCACAAAAGCCTTGCTTCAGCAAACACGCTGTGAGCACGCTTGTGCGCACAGATAGCGCTGCAGTCGCAGCCACGGTGAAAGCGGACAAAAGGCAGAAAACGACTGCCACCCAACTTCCACTTACTGATTTAACCGTTAGGACACATCACCCAGACACAGGAGGCTCAAAGCTTTCCTCCTTTTAAAAATTATACAGAAATATGTCAAGTAGAAGAGATTTTCAGTACATTCAAGGAAAACATTAACTCTGATTTTTCTACTGTCAGACATGAATAGAGCTCTCAAACATTTCACTTGGGTCCAATACTGACATCCTCATGAAATTCAGCACTTGTTAAAACTGAAAAAATGAAAGACAGAAATGAAAAGGAAATCTTTCTGGTTTATTTAATGACATTTACAAGTGGGGTAATACTTGAGAGAGTTATATTTGATAAGACTTGAACACCTACTGAAAAGAATTTCTCGTCTCTACATAGTGGATACTCACTACTCATTATCTAGACTTTTGGACTGTCTTCAGGTATTTGAGAGTGAGAAAATCAAAATAGACTAGGGCTTTGAATGGCATTTAAAAATATTTTTTTCTGGATGAATGTTAGTAACATAGTATTACTTGCATGTGGCAGTACTGAACTATCCATAACAATTTGATTTCAGATCCGTATCAACTAAGCAACCAGTATGATTTGCACTAACTTTAACATGTTTTATTCCATAAAAGACATCCTTTAACTTCTTGCAACTACACTCAATGTGCAAGAAATTCAGCTGCCAGTATTAAAGCATTTTAAAATTACCATTACAAAATCACAATAAATTAGCACACAGAGCTGCTCAGTTTAAATACTGTAACATTACAGGCTTCAATGTAAGTTTTACTTAGTTCCAGGGAAACTATTGACGGCGGGAACAATGTTAATGGTAACAGCCTACATATACCCTTCTACAACTTCCCAGTGTGCACTCATGGCTGAAAAAAATCTGTGCAAGTTACTGGCAAAACGTCAAGTGAAACAGCCAACGGTATAGAAATCATTGGCAAAAATAGCTTTTCATTTCAATGGTCATCGGTTTTCAACCAGAAATTCTGACAGCAAGGTGTCAACACAAACTATTTGATATATGCAAATTCTGACAGCAAGGAGTCAACACAAGCACAAGCTATATGCAATATCAGGCAACTATTTTGAGACTTCTGTAGAGCCTAACTACAATAGGATTACAGCCTTAATTTTGTCTATCCCTGCTTTTATTGTTTGTCATTGTTTCTTAGAGTTATTCCGCTGTCAATATTTGAAGAACAGAATCCTGTCTTGATATTGATTTCCTAAAGACTTTGAATCACTGTCTTCATAATGCATATATTTTAAGGCAAGTGTATGCAAAAGGTGGAGGTGAAGCTGCTTATTGAATTAAATCAATACCAGACACCAGATCGGCAATTATCATCTAGTATTCATTTTATATAATGTAAAATACCCGGTAGACAGAAGAAAAACAAATTTCCCTCCCACTTCGGCCATCTCTAATTTAAATTTCTTGTATACTCTGGACCTTTGGCTTGCTTAAGTTCAGTTGCTGTCACTCATGCGTTTAGCGCGTACTCCAAAGCTGGTAATGGTTGGGTTGCATAGTGCCACCCTCTGTGATACTTCTGTGGTTCACAATGAAAGGCAAAGAAAGCAGTGGCAGCTACACTCTGGAGATGTTTCTCCAAGGGGGGCTTAGGGGCTGTGCTGCAGGGACTTCGTGGCTCAAAAAACCCCAAATGACAGCGAGGGGGGAATATGGGATCCATACGGAAGTCCAACTCTATCCAGGTTAAGTTTGGGCTTCTGCAAGCTTAATGACAGTACTACTGTTACACTGTGTTCAGCTGAAAAAATACAAAGAATTAAAAGTGGTTTAATTTTCAGTGAAGCATTAGAGTTATATGAATAAAAGTAATCTAGAAATAGCATTACAGAAACACAAAGTGATTTCCATACAGAGTTCATGCAGCATATGCATTTCTTTACTGTCTCCGTGGAAGCAAGGTGATCTGAGTGCCACACAAAATGCTTGCTAGAAAGGCAGTAAGGACAGAAGTTTAATGTAACTAGCGGCAATGGTACTGTAAGCCATTCTGAGCACTTTTTGAGGCTGGAGAGTAAACTAACAACCTTTTACTGTCTGAGGACTATTCACCGGTATCGCTCCAGAGTACCTGGGCTGGGCACAAAAGGGCTCAACGGCAGATGATGGAAATCTTCCTCTAGCCACTTAGCAGCCTCCCTGCACTTAACCATGTGCGCAGGACTGAGCGCAGTGGCCTCACCCTGTGTTCGTGACCAAAGCCTGTGTGGCAGATGCTGAGAAGCTATGCTGCATTAAACGCTCAGGAAGACATTTTTCCTCCAGGAAACTGATTTTCCCCCTTTTCCGTCAGGAAAGCATGAGAGGCTGAGCACATCATTTTGCGCCACTGAGGTGCACCAGCCCACATCAGAGGTGTGTCAACCCACATCAGGGGTGCGCCAGCCCACGCCAGAGGTGTGCCAGCCCGTGTCAGAGGTGTGCCAGCCCGCATCAGAGCGCTGCCTCTGCGCCCCCGAGGAGCCCACGGGGAGCGGCAGCACCAGCTCCGCAACTCCATGTGCCAGGAGAGCGAACCCCCGCACCCGCAGGCATTACATGCACCTTCCATGAACCCTGGCCCATTCTACAGGGTTTTTTCTACATTGGAGGAACAGTTTCCAAGGAGCACAAAGGGGCAGACCCTTTGTATACTTTTTGTATGCTATCTATGGGACTCCAGAGTGCCATAACGGAGATGGAATTCAGAATTTGCTCCCACTAAGATGTCTTTTCATGTACACAATTTTTTTTTCAACCTCTACTAGAAAGTGCTATTTAACTGTTAGCGTTTATTTATCCCACTGAAATGGCAAGTTACAAAAGTGTTTGGAAAGTCAGCTACAAAGAATTGGTCCTCTAACTACCCAATGGTATGTAAAAAAAAAAATCCAAGGAAACAACAAAAGCCAGTAGAAGCCAGATGAAAGATCCTAATGACTTTGCAGAAATGTCCATGTGGGTAATATACCTTGCTCTTCCAGAGGAAGACACCATCAAGGAATATGATAATTTTCAAGGATTTTATTGGCATATCCTTCACTCATTAAAGGAAAAAAAAAATCTATTCTATGATTGTTGAGAATAACATCAGACTGTATAGGTCAAAAATTGACTGACATCACTCTGGACAAGCATTATTGAGACACACAAAGAAGCTGTTGTGCCTTTAAGCTTATGGTACATTGCAATGCAGTAAATGAAAAGCCGCTATTATGAGGGGATGTTTATGTCAGTATCTGAAACAAATCTTCTTTTTACTAGGATAATACTGTCTTAAATTGTTAACTGTTGATCAGATAAACAACATGTGATAAAGATCATATAATCTCTTTTCATAAAATTAGTTTTAACCCTTTAATGGCTTTACAGATTAGATTATTACACATTATTGAGCCTTGTGAAAGTTTATAATAGCTGTAAATAACATCCTAACAGATTTCTTGTGTAAGCAGTAATGCAAACATTCAGGATTAGATTTTAAACAGTGTAGAGATTAGATGCTAAAATTTTTACAGGAGACAAGGTATCAGTCACTACCAGGAACTTGTATCCTGTCCCCTTCCCACTCTTCACTAAGAAAGCCTTTTGGGTTTTGTGTAAGAAGAAACTAATTTGATCTCCATGGTCAGACTGTAGATTTAAGAGATGTTTTATGCAGTACAGGATATAGAGGACCTCTATGGCGATGTATCACCAATACAAAGGCGACGCCATTTCAAAGAGGCAGCACGCACAAGACGCACTCCCAGTGGTCCTTCAGTCCTCAGGCAGGATTAGTGAGAAGCAGGAGAATGGTCCCAACATCATCACTTCATCCCCTCGACCTTTTCAGCAGATAGCTGAAACAAATGGCCTTTGGGTAAGGTGAACATTTAAAATAACGCTATCCATCTCCTCTCCTATGTCTCAGAGACATAAAGCTTAAAATAAAGCAATTTACTACATACTGATTACCTGAATCTAGTGACAAAACAACATGGGGTGTATTTATGAAGTCGGTACAGATGGGTGAGAAGTCCCTCCTTCAAATCTCATCTTTCAGTGGGACTTAACAAGCACAGTCCCTGCTGTGCTCTCCAGATCTGAATTTGCCCCTTGTTGGACAGACGTTACGGCTATTAGTTGGGAGAAAACTATATTTTGGCTGACTAACATAGTTTCTGTGACAACCCGTCTTCTTTATGTGACACAGATGCTTGGGCAGACCGAAAGGAGAGGGCCCAGGCCTGACCCTGAGGAGGGCAGGCTTGGCGCTCGCCAGGGGCAGGCGGGCGCTCGTGCTGCAAGAGGCACCCTCTGCTTAGCGGAGGAGAAAGCCCTAACTCCTCCATCTTCTGACGGCTTATCTCCAGTGCTGTCACCGTCATTGCCCGCACCACAGAAGGGGGGACGGCCCACCATTGCACAGAACACCTAAGGTACAGGAACATTATGAACAATGGGCCCTGGAGCCTCAGTGTGCCACCACGAACACACAGTGACATTCTCTGCAGGCAACATGGCTGCTGCGGACCTCTCCTAAGCCCGGGGAGAAAGGAGGAGCCGCTCGGGCGCCCGTCTGCAGGCGAAGGGCGAGAGCACGGCCACGCTCTGCCGACAGCTCTCACCCCAGCATGCACGTGCGTCCCCGTGGCATCTCCCAATCTGCCTGGCCCCAGCCGGCATTTCTGAGAGCGCTTTTCCCTTCCTCGCTTTTCACTGCTTGTCATCTGGCTGCACCAACTGGGAAGTGGAATTTAAGTAACTTATTATTTGCTGTTCAGACAAATTCCTAAATCCTACCCTCCACCTAAGAAAATCCCCGATTACAAAGTATTTATATTAGGTTGAAATTATCCACAAAGATGAGAATGAGTGTAGTTGAAAGGGCTGCGGGGTGGGGTACGACTGCTTCAGAGCCACCTGGGGCTCCT
>NW_009624098.1:28110-31966 GCF_000690535.1 Cariama cristata | reverse complement strand
AGGAGCACTTTTACCTGACCTTGAAACACCCATGTTAGAAAGAGTGGGATTTCAAAGTATTAGCCCCTCATTTTGGCTCACTTACAGCAGAAAAACAAATTCTTTGAAGGTCTCAACTTAAAAAACCTCTCATTATTCCACAAATGGCCAGGAAGCTTTTCATAATTCTTAAAAAATTATCATTTTTTTTGAGAAGGAGCAACTCAAAAATTATAGCAACTATTATAGCTGATTCAAGATTCCTGGATTGTATTTTTGCATATTTTGCTTTGAAATGTTAAATTCTCATCTCAAATTGGGACTGGGAAAAATGATACATTAGGTGCAATCCTTTTCTGAGAAAGGTAAAATTGCTGTCTGAGTCTTCCTTAGAGAGACGGATGAAACAAAAGCCACTTGCCTATTTATTGCCTCTTTGCTACAGGAATAGCATAGAAAGTACCATGAAGGAGATACAAGCCTAACAAGCTGCACACGCTTATTACAAGCTGCTGAGCAGTTAAGGGTAAGTTTTCTGAACCCTCTTAAAAATAATACTGATGTCTATGCTAATTTAAAGTAAAATGGGGACCTTCAAACCGGATCTGTTTGCCTGTAAGGCGATCTTCATGCAGAGAGGTCCAAGGAAGCCAGAAGAAAGAGAAACAAGTTAAAAATCTCTGTGCCAAAGAGCTTTACATGTATGCTTACATTATAAGGTCACCATCTAACATACAATGTACGGAACACATTTATCTCAACAATTTCACGGCAGAGATCCCATTTAGAACCAAACCCAGGAGAACCTATATTCTTCTTGCAAGGGGCAATTCAATAACTTGCTGATGAGTAAGCATTGAACTGTGGAAATATGTAATCAGGAATGTGTATTTTTGTAATTTTTATGCATGTCTGAGTGGGATGGAATCAAATAGAAATAATGTCAAAATGGATTTATTGAGTGATAATTACATATTCAGAAACAGGAATGTGTTAAAAAAAGGAAAGAAATGGGACGCGCACAGGCACGGAAATGAGGTCTACAAAGTGCACGGAAGTTAGTAGGAGTTTGCTGTGTTAGTGGAATTTGGCTGAATTACTAAACACAGTTGAAAAATTTAGACTGGAAAGAGACTTTGTTCTGGTATGCGTTTTTTTAAAAAACCCAAATTGGAGGATTTCTTTGACTAAAGACTGCACATTTTATTTACTCTTTGCAACCCATTGGGTTTATTCCATTAAACATTACTAATATCTTGTTTTATTTAAGGCAACTTGATCTGGATCTTGAAAATCAAGAATGAATAAATTTTCTAACAGGTCAAAAAGTTGAAACTCTTGAGCTACTCTATCCCTGAGTGTTACTACTGATAACAGTACGTCTTTTTGTCATATACTATACTATCAAGGCATGATGGGGTACTGGGGCCACTAGTCACTCACAAAGCAGTAGTGCCTAAACTACTTATCAGTGGAGTCAATTAATACCTTTTTCACCCTAACACTCTGAAGGAAAGTTCTTTCGCTCCACTAGAAAAGCAGGACATTGAGTACAAGTTTCTAGTGGAGCTGAACAAAGCAGAGCAGCTTTCCAGCCACTGCAAGGCCATAAAGCAGCATTGTGGTGTGACGATGGCTGCGGAGCGATGCTGTGTCTTGCAGCTCACACACAAACCAGTCTGTCCTGTGGGAAGATGCTGCATTAACTGCGCCTCTATGAAAGGAGATGCAGTAGCCCTATTTCACTCAGAAAGCTCTTGTACCATTGTTACATACAAAACCCCAGGCCGCATGAATCTGAAGATTTTTATCTCTTACTACACAACAGTTCAGATAAGGTGGCCTTAACTATAAAGGAAACAGAAGTGATCAAGATTTGAATTACACGCCAAACGATTTAATGCAACAGCAGAACGGTGTCTCTACACAAAGATGTTTGCTGCCTGACTCATATAAACGGCCTACCACAAATAAGCTTTATATATTTGAGGCACTGCAATTTGTCCATTCTCCATAAGTACTACTCCATTTACCACTAGTCAGTGGTAAGGAGGTGCTGTTGTAAACTTTATAGTAATGATAGGGCTTTTCTTCTGCCAACACTAAATCTGTGTTCAAATCTAAATAAAAATAAGGTTTTTCTTCTTTCACAAAATATTGATCTTGGTTCTGTAGTGTACTTTTCTGCCACTTTTGAGAATTACCGTTTTCAGGTAAAGATCTGTTAAAGGCATTTAAAAAATGTTTTAACATAGCTGCACACAAAACCAAGAGATTTTGTTTATGCCGTTCATCAGCTCTTACTGTATTTCTGACTCCAACTCAAGAATAAAACTTGCCATTGCAACAGGAGTTTCTGTGTATAGTATAGAGGCAGATACGATCCTGTTCCTTGATTTTAAGATGGATACCAAATTCTTTCTTCTCAGTTTTGTTTTTGATAAGCAAGCAAAATATCATTCTATACTACATGACGTATTTTTGAAAATACTCCCTCTAGGCTTCCATTTATGACAATGAAAATAGGTATATATGTGCTTTTGATGTACTGCTGCAAATACGCAGAGTGTAAGCTTCTTTTCTCCCCTCTCTTCTTTTATTTTATACCATCAATTGGTGCCTTTCAAATACCAGTGCATAATTCATCCAGAGATGTTAACATTTTGTATCATGGTAACAACCAGGAATAAACCGAAATGTAAAAAGAATGCATTCTTTTTCCTAGGCACATCTATTTCTTCTAAAATGACATAATTCTTAGATGGAGAAAAAGATATTTTATAGCTTCTACCCAGGTGATATTTTGCCTCACTTGAGTTGATGAGTTTCTATACTAGATATAAGGAGAAAAAAAATTAATAGGTGGCTTCAGTTAAATATTTATTACAGACTTTCACTATGTGTTACAATACTCCATTTAATTATTCAAATTACACGTGCTTTTATAAAATAATTTTCAAGTCAGGATAATACTAATTGTTAGTTATATGTGTGTTTTTCAAGCTACAGTCCCTGCAGTACGATGAGCCCTCTTGCCCTGACTTAAAACAATCGATTGCTAACGCTTAAAGACAAGCATGCAGTGAAGCGCTTCCCATATTCTGACTCAAATGCTCCACCTGTTACAGGTGCAAGACCCTAAGCACTGTCAAAAGGTTCGGGAAACAAATCTCACGATGTTTCTTAATGAGTATGTCATCAAGCAAAAAGGAAGTGCTCAAGGTCAGGCTGGATGGGGCTTTGAGCAACCTGGTCTGGTGGGAGGTGTTGCAGGGGGGTTGGAAATGGGTGGTCTTGAAGGTCCCTTCCAATGCAAACCATTCTGTGATGCTATGATTCTATGAAATTAACCTGCAACCCTGTTAGATAGATGAGCATTGTTAAACCTGGGAAGGTTGCAGTGGATACCTGGGATGTGCTATTAGTATCTTATTAACTGTAAGCCATCATCAAGACAATTTTTCTATGTGCATTTGAATAAAGTCTCAGCCTCTTGAATTAGCCAACTTGAGAAACGCTGCAAGGTCTCACTTCGGATAATTTTGGCTGCTTTGTCAGGAGCACTACTCCTTGTGCTAACAAGTACCCACAAGCCCTTGATGAAAGATGCATGCCCTCCAGCAACTTCCTTCTTCCCCTTCCATCTCTGCCCTGTCATTTTGTGTACAGGACTGATCTCTGAACCGGAGCCATTCAGAAATGGAGTTTGTCCTCAGAAGCCCCCACATCCCGAAAGCCGGCCCACAGGTTGGTAGGTATATCCCCGGCAGCAAGGGGCCACAGGCAAGAAGAGGCAGGGTTGTGACCCCGCAGTGCCGTCCATCCCCATCTCCATCCCCGTCAGCTAGGTGATGAATGGCAGGGGGGGCAGCCGCCC
>NW_009624098.1:22529-28067 GCF_000690535.1 Cariama cristata | reverse complement strand
CATCCGCGGCCATTCAGTCCCAGCTGACCCGCCCAGCTGACAGTCGCTGCCACGCAAGGCATAAAACATACACTCTGAACAATCACAGCAGCAGAGCCGAGCCTACAGACTGCATTATTAATTAGTTTAATGACGCTCGGCCCTATTAGAAAGCACAAGATAATTGTATTTAATTTGTGTACGCTTTAATTACGGCCCAAGCAGTGCCAAATTTGATCAACGTATCGTCTTTTCTGTTCTGCTCTGTAACCATGTTTGTATTAATTTGCATCTGAAACAGGAGAAGCTGCTAAGCCCTATTGCGAATAGAGTTCCTTTTAGTTTTTAAACAGTGTCATCTTTCATGTCGCGACGCTGTGAGAGACCTCTGCCTGCTGATAACAGTGTCATCTTTTCCTGTAGCCACAAATTAAAAGCAAGTTTATGACCACACGCTACTAGACCCTCCAGGGCCCCCGAGGAGGCAGCCAGAGAACAATTCATTCACTCATCTCTCCCCTTATCCATGATGGAAGTAGAAACAATTGCATCACTTAATTTACTATTGCAACGAGGATATGGCTCATTGGCCCCTCGTTGTTTTGAAGATGGATTTAATTAACCTCCTATGAATCTTGCCAATAAGTGTGGCAGCATCAGTATGGAACGGAAGATGTCAAAAAATCAGCTGCAGGGACGGGTAATCGGTATTTCTCAAGCTAGCTCTGCTGAGAGGACTTATGCCTACAGAGTTCTGGCCCCAGCAGAAAGCTAAGGAATGTATTGAGTTAATACACTACTGACTTACCTCTGGGAATTTGAGCTCAGGTTTGACTTAGACTACTGAGAAAAAGAGAGGTAATTGAATAATTCCTGATAGCCACATATATCTTTAATGCAGAAGCCATTTGCAATCACTGGAAAATAAATAATTGCAATTAACTACACTGTTAAGTAAATATACAGTCCCTTGGGGAAGCAATCTGCATGCTTTTATATGTCTGGCTACAATATGAAACTCATCACAATGTCTATAAGAGTAATTTATAATGAACACTTAAGCAGGTGCCTCAGATATGTTGCTGCAATTTACATTCATTAATAAAACTGTCCTTATTAGACCTGAAGTTTTATGCATTTTAATTTAATAAATATTTACTACATTTTCATTCTACACAGGATTTTGTTTCCAACATTTCCTAGAATCAGTTTAGCTTGTAAAGGAAGTTAAAATCTTTATGAGACAAAGTTATTCACAATGAACTATTTGAGAAGATAAAACCAATTCAGGATCTTACACACATTTCTAGCTGGAATGAAAACATGATCTGAAGCTTGTAAGCTTTTAATAATAATTTATTCCATGATACGCAGGTTTATCTCAGAAATAAAGCAATGTCATTTTTCTTTCATAAGGATGGCTTAATATCACTTTACTGAAGAAGGGAACCCTATTACAGTTTTAAACTACCAGCCACTATGGAGCAAAAGGACACATTAACTGAAGAACACGAGAAAGAATGAACAATTCCTTTCATATGTGTAAAAAAGGGCTCTTTTGCACGATTTGTAGCACTCTATTAGAAGCTTTCCTTCCTAACTATCTAAAGATTTCATAGGACATAACGAGGTTTCGATAGTCCTGTTTCAGTCAACATTTAGTCAAGGTTTAATTAATTTGCTACTTTTGTAAGAAGGGGTCTGCTTGTGGCAGCATTCACATATCTGTGCCTCTTTATTTTGTCCTGCTGTAAAAGCTACAGGAAGAGGGTCTATTCTTTTCTCACTTACAGCAATTAACTATTCTTCAATGCAGCAATCAGTCAAAAGACACATACCTCTTCTCAGAAATATTCAGAGTGGTGTTTTTTTTGTTGTGTGGTGTTTTTTTTTTTCCTGAGTCAGGTTTTGAGTGGGTTAGGGGAATAATCGCAAGGTTAAAACACTGTGTGAAATGGCAATTTTCTTGATCTAAAAAGATCTATTAACCAGCTTCAGTTCTTACAGAAGAGAAATGACAGAAGATTAGACTTATAAACGTTGATGTAAGCCTAGAACAGGTAGAATAGGTTTCTTAGCTGTTGACAGTTTTAATTGCGTCAGTATTTCCAACCCTTCCAACTATATTCAACAAATCATGAGTACAGAGCAATAACGTTTGAGATTGGCCTCAAAACATGCACAAATCACCTGAAAATGTGTATTTATTGCTATGCATATATTCAGTATCTACTCTGGCATCACACAATAGACTCTGAAATGTGTACAAGGCATGAGTTTCACCTCTTGCAGATTTTGTGTCTCTAAGGACAATAAAATAATCTCATTAGATGCCCAAATATCAGACTGGTACGTAGGTGTTTAGGTTACATTTCATAATCCAAACTATTAGTAATTTCACATCAGCAATTCTTGACTATATTCTTTCGCATACTCTTATCATTTAGAAAAGGATTACTTTTCCATATAGTTTTTCTTTCTTAAGACCTGATTTTAATATTTGTTAAAGAAGAATGGGAGAAGAGAAAGGTTGTAGACACCTCTGTTCTCCATATCTCAATCAGCAAATGGAGAGATGAGGTAGAGATGTGGAACTGGGTGCAGAACCTTTAGATGGACGGAGAGAAAGGGAACAAGTGAGCTAGCGAGAAGATAGGGAGAACACACCTCCAGGTAAGATAAATGTCTTAATGAGAAACAAAAGGTATTTTTCCATGGCCTCAAAGGCAGAAACCAGATACCGATTCAGGACTGGGATAAGACAGCACCTGGGTACACAGTGATGCTTGAGAGCTGAGATAGGGAATCCTTACCCAGGCAGTTAATCCAACATACAGATGTTCAGAGTCTCTTGCCCTTACTACTTGTGAGCTCACTGCCACGTCTGATCCAGTTACTGGAAAGATTCCTTTCTTCTTCCACTACTGCCACTCCATGTCATTTCTCAAGCCTGTCATGCACAGAGGTGCTTGGGATGTCGTCTGTTCACCTTCTTTCTTAAAACATACTCCTGCTTTCTGTTAGCGATTGCCCATTTCTGATTTGAGCTGAGACTTCTCAGCTCAAAAACTCAAAAACCAAGTATGAGTTGTGGTTTTTTTTTTTGTATTTGTATATTACAATAAGCGTATTGTCTTTAAACTTTCTGTTTGCTTGTCTTTCATTTTGTTTCAGTTTTGGATTTGAGAGCTCAGTAAATTACTTCCACCATTGCTTTAAAGCAGCGGTAGATGAGTGATCCTTTGAATCTGAGTAACTGGGTTTTATGCTACGTTATTAGATACATACTAAGTTGTCAATGTTATGTGCTTTGTTTTAGTTTGCGTAATATTTTCTAATGCACTTTGACAAAGTAGGTTAAGTAGTATGTGATGCAAGGTTTCTACCTAGCTTCTTATAAAGATTATTATTTAGGTTGCCGAGTTAAGCATTCAGAAGTTAGCGCCTGTCAAATTTAGGATTCTTTGCTACTTTGAGTTTACACATACATACATATTAATGTTACAGTATTGTAATTCCATTCTAATATGGTATTTTCAGTGTGATCTTATCATATGCTTAATTTAGGACAAGAGGAAACTGTCTCAAGTTGCGCCAGGGGAGGTTCAGGTTGGACATTAGAAAGAACTTCTTCACTGTTAGAGTCATTAGGCATTGGAACGGGCTCCCCAGGGAGGTGGTGGAGTCGCCATCCCTGGAGGTGTTCAAAAAACGTTTAGATGTGGCGCTTCAAGAGATGGTTTAGTGGGTTTAGCAGGCATGGTGGCATCAGGTATATGGTTGGACTTGACGATCCTTGAGGTCTCTTCCAACCATAACGATTCTATGATTCTGCAATTTCAGCACCAAATCTCTATGCAGTTATTAATTTTCTCATTCTGCTCCATGTGCAGAAGGAGAAATGAGAATTAAAGAAGTGAAAAGAAAGACTGCCATCTTTTTCATATTTTGATGCTAAGGATTTTTTTGATAAAGGGGTTTCTTTATGCCCTAAAATGATCTTACTGATGGCCAGCACCAGATAGCTGTGACGGCAATTACATACTGGAGACTTCTTTTCATGTTACCAGTGAGAAAGGATCCAACTGAATAGTTTTCAGCAGTCTCAGCTGTTCACATAAACCAGATGCACAGGTTAATACCCTGCTATTCAGAAATGCTGTGGTACATGAACAGCATGCTGGGCTGCATTAGGAGCTGCCAGCAGGTCGAGGGAGGTGATCCTTCCTCTCTGCTCAGCCCTCCTGAGGCCACACCTGGAGTGCTGCGGCCAGTTCTGGGCTCCCCAGTACACAAGAGAGACATGGACACTGTGGAGAGAGTCCAGAGCAAGACCACAAAGATGACGAAGGGACTGGAGCATCTCTCATAGAAGGAGGGGCTGAGAGGGACGGGACTGTTCCGCCTGGAGAAGGCTCTGCGGGATCTTATTCATATATGTAAGCACTTGATGGGAGGGAATGGAGAAGACACAGCCAGGTTCTTTTCAGTGGTGCCCAGTGACAGAAGAGGCAACAGGCACCAACGGAAAAGCAGGAGGCTCCCTCCGAACATGAGAACATACTTTTCTACTCTGAGGATGACCAAGCACTGGCACAGGTTGCCCATAGAGGTTGTGGCATCTCCAGCTCTAAGGATATTCTAAACCTAAAGGGACACGGTCCAGTACAACCTGATCTAGGTGACCCTGCTTGAGCAGGGGGTTGGACTAGATCTCAACAGGCTCCTTATAAGCTAAATGACCTGTATTCTATGACTAGGTCTGTCTGAAGATGCAGTAAGGTATGAACCAGCATTAGCAGACAGGTTCATAGCCTAGTTAGAAGAGTAAAACCAACTCAGTGATTTCCAACCGTAATTCAAGACCCATGAACTTGAAAGAGCACATGTCCTAAGCACAGGTTTCCAATACATATTCTTTTCTATTTCTGAAAATGCCTTCTAGTTCCCCTGTTACGTATTTGAAATGTCAGCTATTGTTTAAATACTGTGGCCAACATAGTCCCTGTGTAACCTCTGTGACCATTAATGTTGTATTTTCCTTTAGCGGTGTTCCTCTGCAAGTGCATTGCTATGCTGAAATGGTTTCAACTAACACAATTTGCATAATCCCCATTTTAAACAATTTTCCAATTGTAATCACATTTTCTGCCATACTAAATGAAATGGTATTTGTGGTCACAAACCCCAAAATCGCTGGAGTATTTCACATCATTGAAACAGGTTATGTTTATAAGGAAACAAACATGAAATTTCCAGCTATGGAAATTATAAAATGCCTAAAATAGTAAGTATCACTATCATATGGACTTACTAAAGAAAAATGTTCCTAAATTTTTAATTTATGAAATTGCTGAGGAAAATACATAGTCATAGCTAGAAGAAATGTCACATACAAAGTTTGTTTTCTGAAAATACTCTTAAAATAAACTGTGTCAAAGAGAACAATATTACAAAGATCTAGAACATGATTTAAAAATACTTTAGTGCTTCAGATGCCATGTTATGCTGTCTAGAACTACTGTCATACAGCAGATGGTTTACTCATCCTGTGCTGAG
>NW_009624098.1:372-22498 GCF_000690535.1 Cariama cristata | reverse complement strand
GACCTGCAAGAACTTACTACTTGGCTATGAATTAAATGGATGCAGCTGAGATCTTACATGTATACGTATAGACATCTGCACATCACCACTGCCTAGAAAAGATAACCACGTCTAGTTTGGTTTTGGATAGGGAGGCAGAATTGCGTACTTCCATGACTATATACACTTACCTCTTTATGCTATGTCAGTATTTTTAATACAATTAAACATTACTAATTTCTCCCGAATGCTCATTTGTCAAAGCAAAAAAAGTCAGAATTTAAAAACAAGAAATGACTGCTGTGTTTGTAACAAGAATGTGCAATTTTTACAAGCAGAGCCTCCCTACTCTCCAGCAGATCAACACTCCCACCCAGCTTGGTGTCATCTGCAAACTGACTGAGGGTGCACTCAATCCCCTCGTCCAGATCACCTATAAAGGTGGTAAACGGCACCAGCCCCAGTACCGAGCCCTGGGGAACACTGCTAGTGACCGGCTGCCAACTGGATTTAGCTCTTTTGACCACAACCCTCTGCGCCCGGCCATCCAGCCCATTTTTTACCCATCCAAAAGTCCACCTGTCTAAGCCACGAGCAGCCAATTTATTTAGGAGGATGCTGTGGGAGACCATGTCGAAGGCCTTACTAAAGTCTAGGTAGATAACATCCACAGCCTTTCCCTCATCTACGTAGCGGGTCACCTTATCAGAAAAAGAAACCAGATTGGTCAGGCATGATCATCCTTTCATAAATCCATGTTGCCTGGAATTGAATTTAAGCAGCAGCAAAATACTCGGCCAACTTTGCATATGTAGGATTAACTGAATTTAGCTGACCATAAGAAAAAAAATTAAGAGCATACCTTAAAATGATCAAAACCTGAAGAAATGTAAATCTTTCTTCTGTATGTATTGCCCTATTAAATACACTTCCTACTTAAAACATTTATTTTTGGAAACACTTCTAGCATGAAGGATGATGAACTGAAGATGTCTGGCACTACATGAATGCAACATGAGCAAGACATATCACAGGCAGTAGTGCAAAAGTGTCTGTAATTTGCTGGCCTGAATGGGTCTACAACAGATCTTCAAAAAGGTGGCGGCTTCTAAGATGCTAAACTGCTAACAGGAGATTTTCTGGACGTTTTGCAATAACAGAGTGGTGGCGTTCTCCTTTATGGAGAGTGACCGACCTCACAGCCCAGCTACACAGACCCAGCAGGATGTGTCAGGATCAGGCCCCCGACTTTACCATCAGAGCAGATCAGGATCTAACTCAGCATACGCATTACAAAGATTCACTCACGCTCCCTCAGCAATAGCACCTGGCCATTACAAATTTGCTGGTGCATTAGCCCAGAGGCATACTGTTCAGGATGAAAGGCATCTCCCACCAGAGTCAAGCAGGTGTTCACAAGCTGAACGCTGCAGGTGGATCAGAGCATTCCCCGTTTCTTGCCATGCAGCTCCCCAAGAAAACCTGACAGAAAACCCTTCGAATAATTTAAAATGTGCACTGACAGCAGGAACTGAAGTCAGAGTGCCAGACCCAGAACAGGGTCCCCTAAATCTCTCCCTGAGGCAGAGGTCCCACTGGTGCACTCGGCAAGGGCCAGGGCCAGGGCCAGCAACCCAGGTCCCCTCTGTGGCCCTGCATCCCCGTGCTGGCAGCCTGCTGTGCCTCCTGGGCGAGCACAGCTGGGGCAGCTGTCGTTAACAGCCTAATGAACAAAAACCTGCACCTACAGCATCTGAACTGTGACAAAGCAGAGACCAGTTGAGAGAATACTGGATCGACCCATTGATTATGTGTGCAGGTAACGAAGTAATGAGGCCCTGTTTATTCTTCAGCCTGTTGATGCAGTGAGCCAGGGCAGTGATCTCCCAGGGATTTAGCGACAAGACAAACTTCTGTGGCTTATTACTACAGCAATACCAAACCCTTATAATGAATACTTAGTAGCATTTACACTTCCGCATGTTTATTTTCAGGTAAAGAGAGACTGGTGGCTTTAGCCTGTCCCAAGGAGAGGGTGGCATCAAGCATGCCTTACGAGATCTCGCAGCCAAAGCCAAGATGGGGCATCTCTGTTCAAGACCTGGCAAGGAGACCTTGATGTCCTCAATGCCTGGCACAACACTCAGAGCATAAAAACGTTTGAGACTTCAGGAAAAAAACTTGTGGTTCCAGGTCCTCTCATGCTCCCTGTATTTTGAATCACACATCGGCCCAAGAAAACCAGACTAAACGGAACCTTATCATTGGCCCATTTCAGCCTGAGGACTTTAAAATGCTTTAAATGGATGAGTTGTAGGTACTTCTCTGAACACCATCATGCCAAGCTACAAATTATGCTCAAACTATAATTCAAATCTACTATAAAGCAATTGTATTTGCTATGCTTGTTATGCTACAGATGCCCTTTTTCTTTCTTGCCAGTTTATCCCTCCGGACAATGCACTTGTTAATGCACACATGGATCCTGGAATTGCCAGAAGCCTTTACCTGTTTTATCGATTCCCCCCGGATTACTCCAACAACAGTAAAGCAGATTTTCCTAGCAACGAAATCAATAAGACTTTAGATTAAGGTTCCCATAAAATGTTTAATAAATTATATATTAATGGTTTATTGTCTACTAATTACAAATTAATAAGCACAACATTTTTGGCATCTGATTTAGCACACTGCACTGAGGTGTCTGGACCCCACATTTGAAACAGCTCTCAGATTCTCCCTTTCAATGGCTTAATTGAGAAATCTTTACAAATATACTTTATTCTTTGTGTCTGGTATAAGCACAGTCTACGTTTCCACAACACATGTATGGCTTGTAGCATCTTAGTGTCCAAGCATTCAGCACACTGTGGTCTCAAAAGGGAATTCAAAAGGTCAGCAAGAAAAGCAGAGATAAATTTAGTAATATATACAAAGATGACAGGTCAATGGATTAACCCCAAAAAATTCCTAGTATTAACTATACCACTGAATAGTTGAAATAATGGTTAATATTAGTTTGCATAGGCACAGGTTTAAAATGCCAGAAGGGCTCGGGTATTTTTTGGCACATGAGGTTCCTACATGAGCACAGGCTAATGCTTTGGCTGGCACCAACTGTTAGATAAGCCTCTGGCCATTTTTGTTCCTGTTGAGAAACACCATTTATAAACTAGCCTATGAAATGATGTGGGATTGGATCTTATATATACAATCAAACCATTAGGTCCTAACTAGAATAATTCCTGCTAGAGGTGGCCTGTAACTCTGCCCTTCCAAACTACACTCTAGAAACTGATCTGTCTCTTAGGACCCTAGACTTCACTGTCAAAACTGTCTTAAATCGTTTGGATCTTCTGACATACCGGTTTCTAAACTGTACCAAATGCAGAAGACTACAAAATAAACTCAATATGACCTTAACCGTGCATATGTAAATTACAAGTGGAAATTTCTAGATCAACTTTAATTATGTTTAATTAATGTTGCAAAGTAGATGGGTGAAGTTCTGGTTAATGGGTTATGCTGCTTCTCAAAAAAAGCAATAGAAAATATGTATTATTCTAATGTATTTACACTCACACATGTATCTACCTCATCTAGGAAGAATGGGTAAATGAATTTGATTTATCTTCAAATTACACCTTGTGTGCTCATATGGAACAACATTAATTGACATTGGTAAAGCATTCATAAGGTGAAAAGTACTGTGTCAGGAATCACCCGTACTCTTATTACCTGTTGCACAGTTCACGCAGTATTTATCATTTGTGGTTAGTGAAATTATTTTGTTAGAAGTGGATCACTTTGAAACTCACAGAATTAAATGTAGGAATCTTAATCTATTGGCAATCAAGAAAGCATTCTCTGCAGTTTCAATCCTGCAGACTGCTAGGCAGTTATTAAGTTAGGAAAAACTTACAGTGCCCTTCATCAATACTGGGTGTAAGAGAGAATTCTGCTGCAGTATGAATGATAGAGGTGTTCTCAGACAGAAGCATTCTCAATGATACTATTGCACCACTGGTGACTAAAAAACAAACAGGCATAATATTTCAAAAACAAGTAATCTATAAACATTGATGATAACTATGGTAACAGCAGTGTAGCAGAGCAGGATTTAGTCCTTAACATATGCAGTATGAAGGAAGCTGCATATTCTGAATCAGTGACTTGAACTTCATTTCAATTATGATTTAAGGTTGTTGGTTAAATGATTACAATGTATAAAGGATTACAAGAAGGAAGTTATTAGCTACATCCGCAGAGCTGTAATGGCAAACTCCTGTTTTTCAACTGGTGAAGGACTAATCATCACATAAGGAAGGAGAACTGCACCGCACCTGTATGAGGGGCAGCCAGCCTTTGACACACAGGCCACTTAACTTCCTGCTGCTTGATTTGAAAAATAAAAGCTTTTGGTTTAGAAGATAGATGCCTATCCTCAAGGACACCAAAAAGACACTACAGTATCTCTGAGAACTGAAGTGGGAAAATCATGAGATTAAACTGGTCTTCAACCTGGGTATTACTTCTGATCCCACATTACCTGGAGCTGAGCTTTAGCAGTAATGTCAAGGTAATCTCAGCTCATGACAAAAAAGGTTTACTGCATTCTTTTTGCCTTTATACAAATATTCCAGCCACCCTTCCACACTGAGATGCTCCCGTCACAAAGGTTTGCACAAATGTCTGCTTGTATTTTTAAAGTCTGGAGTTCTATCACAGACATTTAGGAAATGCCTCTCTTTTGTTCCCCACAGAGTAGAAATACAAACCAGCACTTACTCTGCTTGCAGTAAATGATTGTGAGATTCACTGAGAGCGATGAACATATGGCAGAAGTCATAAACATACAATAGAAATGTGGTATCCTGTGCTGAAGCCTGAAGAGATTTCAAACAAGTAATGTGCATGCCTGCCAAAGGAAGAGATCCCTGCATGCATCGTGAAAACTCCAGGTCTCATGTTAGAGGGGTACCAATATTTTCTCCTTCCTATACACAAGACCATGAACAGGTGGCATGGACTCCGCAGCCCACTGGCATCTACAGCCGATATTCACTTTACACACTACTACTGAGAGGAAATGCAGCATGTCAGCCGTGTTTTTCTTAATTGCTTCAGCAGATTCACAACAGTGATTTTTTAGTTACCTGTCAGATGTTCCCGATAAAAGTATTCTTAGCCAAGTCTAGTTTGTTAAGTCACTTTTAGCTTTTCCACAGGAAAAAATAGTAGGGTCTACAACAGAAGAAAAATGAAAGTCCTACCTCTACTACTGCTTTGGCATCCAGTCTAAAGTTGAAATCTCCAAAGACAAAATAGGAAACTTTCTCAAACCGCTGATCTATAATTCTGGAAAAAAACCAAAACAAACCAAATCTGTCATTCAGCTTGATGTACATGCAAGGATGCACAAATACACATATCTTATCTTCTAAGCACAATCTCAGAAATAATTATCAGAACAATCAAAACTACCAGTTTATACTGGAACAATATATTAACAATGTTTTGGGGCTGATTTTCTTTGCTTAGGCAAATCTATCTCCAACCCCAGTAAAACATTGCATTTGATTTCCCCTGTCTGGCTGAAAGAGCAATTTAGCGGAAAGCAAGTTTGCAGCAGTTAGTACAAATAATGCAGACGTAGCATCTGTGCATCACAGAAATCTTGAGGGCATCATGAAGGTACTCCACACCTTTGAAAGTTTAAGTATATGGCTTTGGGCTGGGCAGCTAAGAATTAGGAACCCCAAATTAGTGGGCAGTTCAGAATACGTCTACCTTTCAGTTTACTTATCAGTAACATCATAGAGTACTAACAAACACTGGTAAACATTAAGAACTATAGGAAAAGTGACATGTTAGGGTTAAACATTAATCATCATGGCTGAAAGAGACTGATCTACAAAGTTTTTCCTGGCTCAGTTATAGTTCTCTGAAAGACAGTTCTCTTTTTTCTTCAAAGCACATTCTTACTGAGGTTGTAGCCAACACCTAAAAGGTGATCTTTCCAGATGTGGAGTAAAGGCTGACTTTTTTTCTCAAGCCTTTGCTCAGTACTAAACAGGGAGATAAGGCATTACTGTTCATCTTTCAAATCTTGTATTATTAAAAACTGTTATTATATTACTAGCTTATCTACTATTAACAACAATTGGCTGGTACTCCCAACGATGTACCGGCATTTGGAAATCGACCGACTCACACTTGACTTCAGAACAGGAATCAATACAATTAATTTCCTATCAGTAGCTGAGGAAGGTACGAAATACCTGAAATGCAACTGCTACAGCTACAAAGAATATACACAGACAAAAAGCACAAAAAACTGCAGTGGTATACTGAATGTACAATATATAAGAAATAAGGAACAAATGCAAGGCAATACACTGTGTACATTCTGGGAATATATAAAGATGTAAGCGTGACGATGCCAGCAACCCCAACTGAGCCAGAGACGGGGACCCATACAGATAGGTAAAGGATTATAAAGCAAGGCAGAGTAAGTAGGCTTCCTGGAACAATACTGCATAGCAAGGAGGCAGTCATTTCAAATGGCTTTAGAACTTTTAACACATTACATCCATTCAGACTTTTCAAAGTTATAAAGAAACATGTAACATTGGCTTTACAGTGAGATACCGCTTTTCCTCTTAAAACATCTTCTTAAAACATCTCACATTTTTAGTCAACAGTAATCTATTACGTAAGGAATATTATTTTGTTGAAAAATTAATGTACATTGGACCTAAGGCAGTGATCATCTGAAGAAAAATCTCTTGCAAAGACTTACCCTTTTCTGGTACGAAAATCTCCAAATCCCCCATTCAGCTGACAAATTATTGCAGGTACTGTTAATAAATACTGTCTAATGTCAGCTCCCAGCAAGCACTGAGAAAAACCTGTCACTCTTGGCCTGTACATAACAGTAGTTTGATCAGTGCCCTCATGGCACATTAAAGGAAAATGAGAACTTAAAAGTTAAACCATTTACATTACCACAATTTGCTGACACTATCATTGCAAAATCTGATATGCAGCTTATACATAAGAAAAACTGATTTTGCTTTGCCAGCTTTCCTGATTCATATCTTAGTCTTGGCTTTGCTCATTGCCATTTACTGATGACAAAGAAATGACAGATATTGCAGGAATGACATCAAGGTCTAGAGAAAGCCTCTTAAAACAAATTGATATTATGAGAATGATGCCTGTGATTGTATTATGCAAAGACGGATCTTCCAAATAAACAGACTGTTCCAAAAATAGCCAGTTCAAATGTCTCCTAACTGATGAACGAAACAGCTGATTAGTCTGCTTCCGATAAATTAATTAAAATTCAGTCATTTCATAGTCTTGTACATTACCTGATTTAAACATGATTTGCATACAAATCAATACCAGCTTTCAAATTGGTAATTTTAACCAGTTGCCCCCCTTGTAGTTTGACTTGTTGGACATTTTAGAAACAGCATCTCATGACAGACTGAAGTAAAATAGTCCAAACGTTGCTTCTCAAGAATGATGCTTTAAGTGACTTCTGACACATCTTCTTTTCACAGGCAGTGAAATTTAGGCATGCATTAAAATTACCAACAGTGGTGCAGCAAGGGATATCCACATTTCTGTACTTATTAAATGACCTGGGATACCTAACAATAAAATATGCTTTAAATGACTCAACTTAATACATGTATGTAACCTACTATCCTTGCCATTGGAACTTATTATCAGTTCAAGAGTCCCCAAATCTTAGAATTATTTCAGCAATTTGGTCTCTGATAGTTCGATTTTGAAATACTTGCTGGTGCCTACAATTGCAATGAATCAATGGCACAAGAACTAATCTTCTTGATTGTGCTTTTAAAATCTGACTCCAAGTTAGCAAAGGAGATGGCAATAAAGAAGAGTACAGCAGTATTTCCTCCCCCAGGGACGTGCAGGAGAATCATCCGGCACTGGGGGGATTCGGATAGAAACTGAGTACTGCAAAACACCGTCAGTCCTGTCAGGACGAAGGGCACACAGCGAAGGTGTTAGGACCGGAGCAAGAGCCAAACAAAAGCGTTCCATTCCTTCTGTTTCCATGCTCTAAGCCACAAATATATACAGTTCATCATGCGTACAAGTAAAGGAGAACTCAGAAGACACTTTCTTTTTTAGGAAGAATGAGTGCTTGCAAATGAGCTAGGAAGGCTTCAAAATCTGCGTTATTCTACTTTGCTATTTGTTTCTATAACAATACCCTTCCTTTAACCATGAATCAAATAATCCTTTAAAAATGTTGCCATCAATCAGTCAACGGAGTGATAAATCTGAATTGCACAAAAAGAAAGCAGCCAACCTATGTCACCAGCATTAATCTTACGTTTTTAGTGGGAGGACCTAGTGCCACTTCCTTCAACTTGTACTTGCTGACTACCAGATTATCCCGTAGGGCTTCAACGTACTTTAAGGCTCTATCCTTTCCTGTACAAGTTTTCTAAATAGCTTGTGACAAAAGAGGTGACTTGGGTAAAAATTTCATGGCTGTAAAGAAGCTACAAATATTTCACTTCCACAACTCCATATGCTAGAGCAAAGAAAAAATCACCAATGCCTTAACTAGCTGTGCTGCTTGTTGTGACCTATGCAGGGCCATCAAGAGATGATGGGCAAGCACGACGTATCCAATGGTTGAATGCAAATGAATTACAAAACTTTTCCAACGGATTACAGCCCTTCCTTTCCAGAAAGAGAAGTCTTCCCTTTGAAAAGGCTAGAAGAACGCATTCGCCCTTCTAATCCTTTGTTCTTGCTCCAGAAGGTATCGCTTATGAGCAAAGAGCTTATTTGCACTTAGAACATACTGAAGAAGTATCTTTTACTTCCGCGCGTTTTGGAAATCAAAATAACAAATTCAATATGGCAAGTAAGGACTGCTGGGAAAAATGCATGCTTATAACTGGGTTTATTGATGACCTTGTTGAACTCTGAAGCACGCAAAAAGAAATGCCATAGACGATTTCTCTTCTACTGGTTCCACAAACACAGAACTTTTAATTGCATAAGGAGTCCTTGATAATAGTAATAGATTCTTCACAGAAGATATTACCTTAATTATTTTGACAGTTTCAAACTAATTCTACATTTTTAACCGATGGTGCTACACTGAAAGTCTTCTGGACTGGCTGGGTTATTCTCTGTTTCTTTCCAAATTTTGTTGTAATTTGAGAAGAGGCAGACCACAAACAGTTTTTGAAACAAAGCTGAACAGCTTTTTAGGTGTGACAGGACAGTAAAAGAAGGAAACACTCAAGCAATTGTAACATTCAAGTAAAGTTTACACTCAAAGTTAATCACATGCTTAAATGTTTTGATGAGTCAGATCCATGGTTCACACCTTTTTTTAAGGAGTAAACTTCACTGGCAAGGGTGCAAAATAATGTTAAATTACTATAGCAATTTCTTGGCTGCAAAATAAATACGTTTAATACTTAATTTGGTCTAACAGCTGCAGGTTGCCTCACACTGGATATCAGCAACTGCTTTACCAACAGAGAAAGAAGCTACTGTGTCTGTACTGGAAATGTACTTGCTCTGCTGTGTCAGTAACACTTCCAGCAAAACAACCGCCACTCATCAGTGCTTTTGAGCACGGCAGTCCCCTGACACATCTTCCCAAAGACCTGTGACAAAAACTGTCTGTTATTCTGGGTGCATCAGGAGAACGATGAGAAACCTCCAAAACCCTCTGAGCTATGATGCTGCATAGCTTTCGCTTGAGCTAGATTGGCCTGCCTGCGATGAAAGCATTACCCAACTCCCAGCAGGGGCCGGCCGGACTCGTGCAGTAGGCAAACCTGAAGAGAAGCCAAACAAATGCCACAGTAGAAGCAAATGCGCAGGGTTTGGTCTTGGAGCCTAGGATATGTAAAATTACTCTGACGTAAAGACAGACACCTCAGTCTGGATGGCAGCATCAGCTGAATGGATTGTGAAGGGTAAGTTTTTTCAAAGCCATTTAGGAGATCTGGATACCATATTCCCACCAAGTCTAAAATGAGTAAGAGGTAGAGGTTCCTCTTCTCCTCGATACTACTGGAAATTTGGGTCTAGTCATTAACTTTACTCTCTACACAGAACACCAAAAGGAATTGCTTAGTGCAATCTTAAAATGAACAATTCCATGCTATTGGAATCACTGAAATACTTTTGTAATTTACTTTATTTTAAAGTACTCATTACAGTAGTTGAAGTTACTTTATGAAATGCACCCTCTTTTATAAAAGCTAAATGGTGTACTGTATACACGTTTCAAAGCACTGAAATTCAGCCAGAAAATGATAGGGCAGTCAGAAACATGACCGACTTTCCCTTGCTTTCATACTTATCCCCCTCCCATACTGTTGCAAGAAAGGAGAAGACAAGGAAGCAGCTAAATATCTGCAATTTGGTCATGGAAGAGAGCAGCTGAACATGATTCACTGTGACAAGAGGTACTGTGATTTGGCTGAACCATTTCTCAGGGCACTTTGTAAGGAGGATCAGCAGCATTATTCCTTTAATAGCCATGTCGAATGCAATAGCCAGCTGGGTTTTGTCCCAGACCAAGGTATCAGCATCAGGTCAGAAGGTAACATTCTGTTTACAAGATTATTTCCTAAAGCACTTATCTTCTCCTCGGTGTGAAAGTTGACTTTTCTGTTTGTAAGGAGGCCTAAAGAATTGAGGGAATGGGAAAAATTAGCTACACTGAGCTGGAGCTGAATGGCATTAAGTGGGAGGTCTGAGAAAGGCTGCCGTGGCGCTCAGCAGGACACCTTATTAGCCGCGTCATCGCAGTTCATTCAGGCAATCCATACCAGTGTCACCAGCATTCCCACACAAAGACAAAGTTCTTCACACAGTCTATAAACATGCCTCCCTGGCCAATTCATCCTAACTTGACACCGCTGAAAAGAGGGGCTGGGGGGGTGGTGGTGATGTGTTGTGGTGTTGTTTTTTTTTAAAAAACACAACAATAACAAACGAAAACAAAATAAAAAACTTGCAGGTCTGCCAAGCAGGCTGAATGGAGGAGAAGGAGGGACACTGTCACGTTTCTTTGTAAGAAACAATCCAGAGGTCAAGTCATATTTTATTCAGTGAGCACATTTTTGTAATAACTAAATGTGTTTAAGCTAAATACTAGCTAATATGAGCATGCCCTTATTTCTTGTACAACTTATGGGGTAATTTACTACCTTCCCACAATCTCTTTATTTTTGCACATTATCCATGCAGAGGAATTAAATTTACAAAAGCTGCTTTTACAGAGAACATGTGACTGCCTATATAAAATGTCCTTTCTTAAGTAAAGGGATACAAAACCCACAACTACGCAGAGAGGACAGCTCGGTCTCAGTGTGGCGATCATTTCTCAGGTTAAACTTCTATTCTTGTTTATGGTTGACCTAAGCAGAGCTTTGAACCCCAGGTTCTGTTTTGATCTGAATTTTGTAAAAGTAATGCTGGCCTACGTCTCTGCATGGGATGGTAAAACCTTTCCACATTTCAGCTGATCAGTGCAGTGTTAGGAACCACCACGGGGGCTGAGCCCGCAGGGCCGTCTGCACCCTCGCTGTGCGTGGCACGGGAGCCTGGACACCCCTGCCCACATCCACTGGCAGCAGTCACCGCGTGGCGCTGGTGGCAGGGCCACCGAAAGGCCACTGGCGTGGAGGCAGCGCTGCCAGGTGCTCCACAGCCCGATACGTGTCCTGCAGCCAGACCCAGCAGGCAGCAGGCTTGTATCCCATGGCTGCACTTTGCCAAGGGCACACTCCACTAATGTCTTCTTGACGAGAGGATCTTACCCCAAAGAGGAATGGTAGAAAAGGGTAAAAAAAACAAAAAAAACAGAGGTAGAAAGTGACTTGACCATCCCACCGGTGGGAGCCAAGAGCTAGTATGGAGGTAGCAGGTGACTTATGGATAAGAAGGTTATACATGCTTCCTTTTCCATAGATCTATAATGCCAGAGGTAATAACTACTCCTGCAGTGACTTCTGATGGAAAGTCAAGGAACGACAATAGTGAAACCTGTCTTCTACAACAGCCATGCTAAGGGACTGAAGATCAAGAGACTAGAAATGTTAGGTTTTGGCTTATACACAACTAGGCAGAGGACTGCTGTGTGGCCTTTCAGACTTCTGCCGTTCCTATCATCATTACTTCTTCCTTTGTAAGTTTTAGTCAAAGAGATCAGCTTGCACACCTGCACCTCAAGAACTGGTCCGCGGGGCATCCGCCTCCGGCAGAGGTTTTAGAGAAAGCTTTGAAGCAGAATCCTGTCATCTCTTCTGCACATTGCCTCCCTTCCGCAGCACAGTCAGCACTCAGCTTGCACCAATTTGCATTCTCAGATACACATTTAGAGACAAATTCCAGAAAAATCCCCATCAATTCTGAATAGAAGTTACCTGGTGCCTGCCTAAGTGTGCCTCAAAAGATGTGATGTAAGTGCCTTCATTGGCATGCCTAAGGTGTTGTAACGCTGTCATTAAAAAGATAAAGTTTATCATATTTTTGTACCTTGTTCTTTCTGACATAATAGCTAAAACCTATTAATAACACCAAAACATCTCAAAAGGTCAAGCAGCATACAGTAAGATGAAGGGAATTGTCAAGAAGCTCAGGCAATCATCTTAGCACTCAAGACATTTGCCAGGGCTGTTTAACTAATATGTGATGTTCACTTTTAATTTCAATATAGTGCCATTTGGGCAAAAATGTTGTATTTTTTAATTAATTACAATGTCAGCAGCTACTAAGATTAAAGGAAAGACCACATCAATAATAAATACTTAATCCAAAGAAAGGATTACAAGAGCAGCAATAAAAATCAATTTTTAGAGCTGGAAAATTGTGACTTTTTCCTCACTTGACTGGTATTTTCATTATATTGACGAAACCATGATCTTACCTGACACTGACATTCGCCTAATGAAATAGCAGCCATGTATAATGATGTAAGTACTTGTCAATTTTGCTACAGGACAATACAATGCCACGGCACTGGTGCTACGTTACAAAGGAATTTTCTCACTCTTCATCTGATGTAAGAGAAAATAAGAAGAAACCAGAGAAATTGCATGTCTTTTTAAATCTTCCTTTACTTTATCATGGAAGATTAAAATTCTTCCACGTAACTTCTGGAACTCCTCAATGTTGGTAACACTTGGTCATAAGCATGCATGAGATAACTGCCATATATTAATTCGCATGAAGACCAAGATGTTGCAATTCTTGCTCACTGTTCCGCAGGGCTTGGATGTAGGGGAGTAAAGCAAAAATCCTGCATTCACTTAGTGTTAAAAGTGCAAATAGCAAGCCAGAAAATAAACAGGATACACAGCAATAGGATACTGATCCATTAACTCATTAAGGCTGAGAAAAATATTTTTTGTGACAAATCTAGGAGAATTCAGAACAGAGGCATTATATGTCCTAAACAGTTCACCAATGGGAACAGCGGCACAATGGTTAAGAAATTTTGCCAGATTTATATCTTGCCAGACTTGCAACAAACACCTTTCCCAGTCCGACCTCCTGTGGATGGCCGCGTGGGCAATGGGGACAGTGGATGGTGACAGGACACCAGCCAGGTCACACCACGGTGCGCTGCTAGCGACCGAAACCTGCACATTTCTATCGGCTTGCCTGGGGAAACAGCTAGGCTCAGAGGGACTGTGAATTCAAAATAAAATCAACCACTTCTAGAAAAGGGTAAAGCAAATTATCTGGAAACACAGAAAGACTTCATCTGCAAAGGATTAAAAAAATGCTTGACATTGAGAAAAGCTAAGTAGCAACAAACTTTACATACTTAATTGTTAGCTTGGGCATTTATCCCTTTGAAAATCTCACTACAGTGGACTACTGAGCTAAGAGAGAAAACAACTGAGGGGTGACACGACAGAAACATTTGAAGTGCTAAAGAGAAGGGGAAAACCCCTCTCTTTTAAAAGAGCACACCAATTAAAAAAATTAGGGCTGTCAACATCAGGTCTGAACAAAGAAAATTCTGGTGGATACAGAGACAGCAGGACCATTTTCCTTGTTGGAGCAAGAAACTGAATCATCTTATCTGCATCTTAAACCCTACACCGACACAAGAAAGATAAAGAAGCTTTCACAAAAGGTGGGGCAGTTACAGCTATTTACCTCTCCGTCCATGAAGAACCTCTGCCAAGTCTGTCTACAACTACTTCAGCACTTGCACAGACAGACAAGTGGCTAAAAATGCTGTAACTTGTATCTGGTTATTTACCTGTTAGGGAGAATAAGTATCTTTCCAGGACACAGAATACAAGACTCAGAGACAAACCACCTTCTCACATAGTGATCCTACCTTCCTATGCGGGTAAAAATGTTGGAAGGTGGTTATTCACTTAGTGCCCGTAGACTCAAACGGAGGCAGAATGGAGCTCTTTCAAGCATTTCTCCGTTTTATATCTATCAGCTCATAGCATCATCTTACAGTGAGCGTTGTAAATAAAATCACAATAGCAATTTATTTTCATTTCTCTGCAAATGAATAAAAATTGGATCAACAGCCCATATAGATTCTTCTTAATTGAATCACAGCTATCCTGGAAGATTATATGGCTACACGATAGAACATTTCAAAATACAAAAACCACAATGAATGCTGATGTGAGTGTCACCTTTAGCTAGACACTAATGACTGCTCTTTATCTAGCTCCAGACTCTCTAAGGAAGAAATTACAGCAAAAAGAGAAATACAACTCAATGAGAATGTGTCACATTCTGCACATTCTCATACAAAGCCATTTTCAGAGCAAAATCAAGCAGGCGACAAGTTATTTGCAGCCATTTCCTTTTTAAGAGGCATTCTCTCTCTTCTTCAATTGTCTGTGTTTAATTACACAAATTCTCCTGGGAGTGGTATTTTTTTTACAATACATCCAATCAAGCCTGTAGTTACATCAGTTATATTCTACTAGAAAGACATGGTAGCCAACTGAGGTAGCTCCAGGAGAACCTATTACTGGAAAATATGTAAAAAGGAGTAAATCCCTCATGAAAGATGAGGTGGAGGTTTAGAGTGCCGCCAAAAGTGGCCCTAGCTCACAAGCAGACTTGGCAACCCCTTATTGCGACCCATGCCACAGGACAGTGAGTCTGCTTTTGTGAGAACAACTCTCGGAAACCCCTCCAGGAAACCTTAGAGCTTTCATTTTCAGCATTTCTTCCGATAGAGCCACAATTCTATTCACATTGGGCAGACAAAGTGAAGAGTGACTCAGTGTATCCACACTATTGTTTTTTTATGTGACACCTTTTTGTGTGGCACCTGCAAGTTCTTCAAGTTCTGGATTTTAGATTGTCGATTCTCCAGTCAGGTCTTTCCTTCCAAACCTGATGTTGTTTATACAGATTTCTTTTCATCATGAGAGAAAAAACAGATCTTTACTTTACAATTTGAATAAGAAATGCTGAAAATTTATTAACAACCTGTTCAGTTATTAATTAATGTCAAAAAGAAAAAAATAAAAGAGCCCCAGATCCTGAAAATAACAGAGTAAGGGCAAAATTACTGACTAGGACTATCAGAAATCATCATTCACTTACTATGGAAATGCATTTATTGTGTCCTTAAAATACAATCAGGTATACTTTCCATTACAACGCATATAAGTACAAAATTCTTCTCCTGATAAAAATATAACCTAAATAAAATTCAAAATGTGTTTGTCTAAACAGAAAGGACCTACGAGGTAAATTTTTGACAACTGCATCAACCATGCAAAAGCTCAAGCCAGTAGAAAAACAAGAAGCAAGGAAAAAGTGTCTTTGACTGTATGTGACAGGTTGAAAGTAACAAGACAATTTTGCTGGATTTACTCTTTAAAGAGCATATTATACAAACACGCTAGTTTTGAGAGCACTTAACCTTAGTTTAAAGGGGGGGGGTGTGACTGAATATTAATGAGATGAGCCTCAGGGTGTTTAATGAAAAGCTGTCTTTTTGAATGTGATCTAGGGTTTTAAACCTTTGTTAGAAGACATTTGGATGGAAGGTTTATTTGCCCTGGGAGTGCATTCCATCTGAATACACAGAAATTTCACTAAACGTTTGAAGGCACATGATTACAGAGAGTTTTCACTTGATGTTAAAATCACTGTTGCAAAAAATAAATAAAATAAAAAAAAACAACCCCCCCCTCCCCCAAAAGTGAGCTACTCCTAGGATCTTCTTAAATGACCCAGATCTTTAGAGTGAAGTTTTCCTTTGCCTAGAAACTAAGTGGCTTTTCTTTTGCTCATTCAGCTGCTAGTTCTGGGAAAAGCCCAAAGAGAAACATTTAGATTGGAGGGGTCTTTGAGAAGATGTGACAGTTGACTGATGAGCATCCATAAAATGACAAAGAATAGTTGTGTGGAGCCGGTGCATCACATCGCCTCTCCCTGGGAAACTAATTGCTCTGAATTGTTAATAGTAACATTATTTTTCTGGCAATCATTTCTTTTGAATACCCAAAATGAGCATGAAACAGCTCCTTTGACCGGACATAAAAGTTAAATGTCCCAATGTTGATCAAATTAACTTCAGCTATGTGACAATGGACTATATTTGTGAGAAAATAATGAAGGGCACAAAGGGGAGCTTTATGCCAAGATTTCACAGTTGTAATGTAAAAATGTTTCTGTTGAACTAGGCCAGGGAACATTTCAATAGGGAAACAGAAGAGCACTGTCACTTTCTTAAAAAAAAAAACACATTCATTTTACGGATCTGAATGCTTTAGATAATTTCAGGAAGTTTAAATGGCTGGCACACCAAGAACCACAGTATCAGGCTAACATCTCACGTCCTTGTCCTTCGCAAACTCTCTTCTAATACTTTTAAAGGACCCTATCCTACAGCTTCTACTCATTCCCTAGCCAGGCTATTAAATTCAGTAGGCACTTTTCCCCAGCAAGCGTCTAAAGGACATGACTAATATGCCAATATGATTAATTAATATGACATACGCACAAGCACTAATTACAGCACATGTAAACTAAGTTTCCTTTCTTACTCTCATGCACAGCTTAAACCCTCCAACTTTAGAAAACACAAAAAAGCAAGTATTATGCAAATAGGGCTAATTGTACATGGGACTTATCCAGAATGGGCCTGGAAGAATTTTTTTGCCCTACAAAATATAAAGCAGGTGTTCTTAATCTCATTTATAAAGCAAATTTAGTTTTGACTGTATCTGTGTCTATCTGGAACAACGTAATTAATTGACCTCTGGGAATTTAGTCTGGGTTTACATTAGCGTTGACAAAAACTCATTACACATGTCAATTTTCTACAGGTACACTGTGTATGTATTTGTAAATATACAAGCAAATATTTGTTTAACACCAGTGTAATTCCAACTCTCTTAGTCTTTAAAGAGTCTATTTAACACCACATTTTCTTCACACTTGCTAAATGGCAAATGCTAAAACCAGTCTGGCTCAGCACATACCAGCTAGCTGTCTTTAAAAGCTTTCTTTTCTCTATATAATTAATTTTTAATGCTATTAAAGCTAAATCACTTCAGAAGACCATTGTAAGATTAAACCTTTCTACTCCCAAAACATGTTGTTACGATTATTAATAGATTCCCTCAGGAGAAAATTTTTAGTGGCAACTTTAAATCATTCATTTGACACTTTTTCCTCTGTTCCCCCCCCAAACCCTCCCCTTCTCAGTAATTTACAGTTGTTGCGCAGCTTCGTGCCTATGCTTTAAACCTTGTAGTTAAAATAATTTTGGGGAAACCAATTTCCCTGATGATTTTAACAGTTAAACTAATTCATTTGAGCTTTATTTGCAAACTCTTTTCTTCTTTGTATTTCAAACTCCTGTGATAGTTTTTACCTTACATGAAAAGGCTGTACTTAATTCATGTTTATGAACACGCAGTGTGAACAGAACGGCGCTTTCACTTACTCCCACAGTGACCTAAATCAACTGTGAGAAGGTGTTTCTGTTTCATTCAGTGAAGGTTTAGCTCATTAAACTGTTTTCCTTCTCAGCATTGTTCACTGGGTTTGAACTGCATTGCTGTTAAATGCTCTTTAGCAGTTTAAAGGCTTTAAAGGAAAAGACTTACCAGTCTCTGTTTTTAACAGCACTAAATCTGCATTATTAGTTCATGCAGATAAGGGGGTTTAAAAGCTCAGCTTGAAACCTCTCTCTCCTGTATTTATCTGACACTGCATAGTTCCAGTAGCTCAGCTGGAAATGTAGATCTATGAAGCTTTAAAGAGAGATTAAAGCCAAGAAAAGAAGTACTTTTCCCCCTATAGACGCTCTCACTTTCCCTTTTCCTACTGTCTGAAGGAGTGATGGCAGACAATGGTCAAAGATGGTTCCCAAAACCCGCTGAATGGGGACACTGTTGGTGGTAGCATTCATTCAAAGTGAGCTTCAGTGTATTGTCCTCCCCAATCAGCAGATCAGAATAGAGTTTGCTGGTGGCTGCCAAAAGGTTAGCAATGCCGATGAAAGGGGTTTCCCATTATTCACTGCTCTTACAGAACTCCCCTTTTGTGCGAGTCAGCCCATCATTTCACTATGGAGGTCCGGATCTGCGGCTGGCTGCTCTCTCAAAATGAACAATTCATCTGAATGCAAGCTCACAGTAGTAGCGCACAACCTAAAATCGAAGGTTTTCTTTTCTAAGGACAGGGGAGTTGGGGCAGTTTTTGGCAGTGTCACGTTTTAATGATATACCATCATGACATCTCTGACCCACGGCTGACACTAATACTACAGTCTTATTACCTTACCCTTGCCAGGGCATCGTGGGAGGTCCAAGCCAAAATTAGCTAATGAAGCACACTGTATGCTGTAAACAACTGTGCAATAAATAACGCAAAAGGTTTATACAGGTTTGCTAAAGCTCCCTCATGCAAAGCGTAAGAAAAGGAGAGGAGACCAATGGAGTCAAGAAAAAATGAAATAAAAATAGGCTTTTCCCACACTGCTTTATGTAACAGAACTCAAAAATCTGTGTCCCAAACTGCACTAAGAGTAGATCCTGATGTCACTGCATCTCTGTCCCCTAAAATAAAGGATCTTTTATAAACCACTGCATGCTGCCTATTTGCAAACCTTCCAAGTGCCTCCAGTGTTTGCTGAAGATTTGAACAGGTTTTACAAGTAATACAAGAGAAGACATACTTGATTTTCCCTCTTCATCCTTGTATCATCCTCAAAAGTGAAAATAAATTCCCATTTTGGAGAAATTCCTACTCAGCCCTCTGCTGGGGTGCACAGGAAAAGCACTTCCTCATACATAGTGGAAAAAGCAGCCTCTCTTGCTAAAATACCTGCCTGCCTTTAAATAAGATAAAACTTACAGAAAAAAATAAAACTTAGGATAGAATGTGATTGAAAAGGTATTTATACTCCATTTCGTATTTCAGAATCTTTTTCAGTGAAAATCTACAAAGGGAAAAATGACAATGCTGCATACACAAAGATATTTTTCAACGTATAACTTAATCTGGTTCAGGAGTGTCTTTAACCTCTAGGTTGCTGCCAGAGAAAGTCACGAGAATGAACAGTTACTTGTCCGTGGAGAATTCCTCACTGCATTTGCCATATACAGGGACGGCTGCAAGCAAACACCAGAAGGAAGAGACACATCGAACCCGTCCTTCCTCTCAGCCCCCTTGACCACGGTCTAAGTTCTGTTGAGCAATGACTCCAGATGAGTCCCAGGCACTTGCTTTCCTCCCCTCAGCTAGCTGCAACGCGCTAGCCCTCGTCACTGACGTGGCACCCTCCGCCGGTCTGTGCTGGGTGGTGGGATGGGGTTCGGCACCCACCAGCTGGGCTGGGACTTCCCACGCCGCAGCACTTGGTGCCCCACAGCAAGACCAGCCAAGCGACCCTTGCCCAAGCTTTGCTATGGGGAAGGGCAGCGGCAGCCCCATGCTCATCTGGGGTCTCGCTGCAGAGAGCTCTCTGAGCCTGGCATGCGCCGGCACCCATGGCATCGCTGACGGAAGCAGCCCCGGCACACTGCACACTGCTGTGGGTCGCCAGGCACCAGGGATCAGGGCAGGAAAACAGCAGATAAAGCGTTCTGCTTTTACTTTTTCCAGCCTAGGCAGTTTGTTTTAAGCACTACCTTATGTCACAGATTGTAGTGTAAGCCATGGCTGCTTTGAAGAGACACTTTAAAGCTCTATTTCTCAGGTAAACATGAAGTTGAGCAGTAGCTCATGAGAGAAATACCTATTTACTTTGCCAATACACGTATGCCTGTGCAGAAATAATTTTTTCTTACTCAAGAAAAAGTTGCCTTTTTTTCTGACTTTATAACTGCTAATTAGGGCAGCTGTAAATTGTTGGGTACTTTTGGGACTATCCTCTGTATTGTACCACCCATCAGATGAATCAACTCTCTAACATCATTATAAACCATGATGTTATTAATAACAGTGATGACTGCACACAAATGTTGCGCTGCTGCTTGAAAAAGATTAGCTGCCTACTGCACTCAGCTAGTATTGGGATTAAAACACCACAGGGTTTAATGTTGAGGGGGTTAGAGCTCATGACTTCCGAGGGAAGGCTGAAAGAGTTGGATTTGTTCAGTTTACAGAAAAGATGGCTACGGGAGGATTTTGTTGCTGGCTTTATCTATTTGGCAGTTACAGAAAAGACAGAGCCAGACTCTTCTCAGCAATGCACATCGAAAGATGAGGGGTGATGGACACAAACTTCTTTGAGGGAAATTCTGACTGGGTATTAGGGAGACAAAGTTTAACAATGAGGGTAGTCAAACACAATAATGGGTGGCCCAGAGAAGCTACAAATCACCATGTGTGGAGCTTTTCAAAGCTCAGCTTGAACAACCTGATCTGATGTTGAAGTCAGCCCTGCTCTGAGCAGGAGGATGAACAAGAGACTCCCAGAGGTCCCCTCCAATTGGCATTATTCTGCTATTCTGTAACGGAAAACATACTTGAATGGGAGCTTTATTAGACTCCACACAGACTAAAGAGAAGCTAATATAACTAACACATTTAAAAAATAAACCCGCTTTCCACTCTGCAAGTTCTGGTGACTTCGGACAGATTCTCCAATCTCAGTAATTTAGCTTAAAAGAGTGTCATAAACTGATCTGTAATCGGCACCATCTAGAAAACTCTGATAAGAAGTGACCATTTTCAGTTCACAGAATAAAAATCTCTACATTTCTGAGTGTGCCTTTTGAAACATCTTTTATATGCTGCTTATGAACACAGAGGATTGAAAAAGGCTAGTAAAGGCTAATACATACCTATCAAGTACATAGCCAAGAGCCTTATGTCGTATTCCTGAGTAAACCGATGGGCTTGTTTCCCAAGCAATTAAATTGGAAGCATCATGGAAAAGATGAATGTTTACCAAGTCAAAGGCACTATGACAAAAAAGGAAAAAAAATGATTCAGGGTAAAAGAAAAAAACATTTGTTGCATCAGCAAAGCATTCAACATAGTAACACTTACTGTATTCTCTCTTATGTTACCTTAATATTTACTCACACAGACCGTGTAAATTAAGCTATCATCATCAGAAAATTGTCAAAGACTATCATCAAACTTATGACGACTCATCCACAGGTAAGACTGCATCTAGGCTTTTGCGTAACATGAAAATGAAAAGCTATTTGTCAGTTACAATTCACAGAAATCAGGCAGTACCCTCTTACCGAAATATTTTTAAAACAAAATTGAATGTGTAAACAAATTCAAGTTTATAAAGCTGTAGCTGAACACCTAGTAGAACTGTGGCTTTGCAATAAACAAAATGAAAAGCTTTTGACAGGAGACTTTTACTGACATTAAAGGCTAAATCATATCACTGCAATGCCTTATTTGTCCCTGTGTGGAGAATGCAAAGATAACAGTGGTCAATCTGCACACCACTTCCAGTTGAGAAGAGGACACAGGCTGTTCAACTCAGACTGTGCCTGCAGGATCACAGAATCATAGAATCGTTTAGGTTGGAAAGATCCTTTAACATTTCCGAGTCCAACCGTAAATTTAGCACGGCCAAGCCCACCACTAAACCATGTCCCTAAGCACCACATCTACACATCTTTTAAATACCTCC
>NW_009624098.1:0-341 GCF_000690535.1 Cariama cristata | reverse complement strand
GACCGTGTCTGCATCCCCCTCCCTAGGTAGCCTGTGCCAGTGCCTGACAACCCTTTTGGGGAAGAATTTTTTCCTAATATCCAATCTAAACTTCCCCTGGCACAACTTGAGGCCATTTCCCCTTGTCCTATCACTGGTTACTTGGGAGAAGAGGCCAACCCCCACCTGGCTACCCCCTCCTTTCAGGTCGTTGTAGGGAGCGATCAGGTCTCCCCTCAGCCTCCTCTTCTCCAGACCAAACACCCCCAGCTCCCTCAGCCGCTCCTCACAGGTCTTGGACGAGGAGCTAGCCTCAGAAAATCAGTACCATTTGTACACTTTTACAGCTTTGCTTCTGTCAC
>NW_009624097.1:26047-26441 GCF_000690535.1 Cariama cristata | reverse complement strand
GGGTTTTGTGGCCGAAGTGTAGGACCCAGAACTTGGTCTTGCTGAACCTCATGCTGCTGGTCTCAGCCCATGGATCCAGCCTGTCCAGGTCCCTCTGCAGAGCCTTCCTACCCTCCAGCAGATCAACACTCCCACCTAACTTGGTGTCACCTGCAAATTTACTGAGGGTGCCCTCGATCCCCACATCCAGATCATCTGTAAAGATGTTGAACAGGACTGGCCCCAAAACTGAGCCCTGGGGAACACCGCTAGTGACCGGCCACCAACTGGATTTAGCTCATTGACCACAACCCTCTGGGCTCGGCCATCCAGCCAGTTTTTTACCCACCAAAGAGTCCACCTACCTAAGCCATGAGTAGCCAATTTCTCTAGAAGGATGCTGTGGAAGCCTGTG
>NW_009624097.1:5016-26027 GCF_000690535.1 Cariama cristata | reverse complement strand
ATCCACAGCCTTTCCCTCATCTACCAAGTGGGTCACCTTGTCATAAAAGGAAACCAGATTGGTCAGGCATGATCTTCCTTTAATAAATCCATGTTGGCTGACCCTGATCCCCTGATTGTCCTGCAGGTGCTATGTAATGGCACTCAAGATGATCTGTTCCATGACCATGCCCAGAACTGAGGTCAGGCTGACAGGCCTGTAGTTCCCCAGATCGTCTTTGCGACCCTTCTTCTAGATGGGCGTTACATTTGCTAACTTCCAGTCTGCTGGAACTTCTCCATTTAACCAGGACTGCTGGTAGACGACTACAAGAGGCCTGGCAAGTTCTTTTGCCAGTTCCCTCATTACTCTGGGGTGAATCTCGTTGGGGTCCATAGACTTATGAGAGTCTAATTGGCACAGCAAATCATTAACCATCTCCTCCTGGATTATGGGGGCCTCACTCAGCTCCCTGTCCTTAATATACTGCTCTGGGGGCTGGGTGTCCTGAGGACAACTAGTCTTGATATTGATGTTCTTGGTGTATAGGTTCTTCTTGCTTATAACTTTATCCCTAAAAATAATGAGCTGATACAGAATTGTTGACCTCGAGGTAATAAGTGAATTTCCTCATCTTTCCCTCAAGCTGTGACAAGAGTACGTGGTCACTGCTTAAAAGTGTAAGTTTTAGTAAGTATTAAAATATATATGTATTTATTACTATGAAGGTGTCTCTCTCTGGAAAATTCCTTTTCTCTAGGTAAAGCCATTCAGATAGTAGTCAGAGTAGTTCCCCCAGAGTCATGCAACATTAAGGACCTCAGAAGCATGAAAGAAATTAAGAAATGACCCTCTCTGCCTCTCTCCTCACCTCCCTTCCCCAGTTCAGCAAGACTGCCACTGATACCTGATGGTTTGCTTACTGGGTGGTACCACAGAAGCAGCAGGAGTCATGACAGCCTGGAAGACTTTTCCCAGACCTCAAACAGCTCTGGACAACCCTCTTGGATGGTTTATATGGCATGATAGTACTGCATGCATCTACAATAAATTATGGCAGTACTGTTCATTTGAAGATGCATCACAGCTGACATAATTAGGCGTGACAGAATGATTGACCTTTTTAGATATACCAGAATAAGCAAGCTCCGTTCTGCCACAAGTCTCTCCAGCCTTGAATGCCTCCACATGGGATAACTGCTCTCTCATTGGCTGCTTGAGTGCTTTTGCCATTTAAAAATATGTTATATATAAGGAAAACCTGTAACATTGTTTGATAGCTTGCTGAACACCTCTTGCAATCAATTTTCCCATTGAGACTGCCACATAAAACTGCAATATATCAAAATTTCTCTTTTTATTGCATCACTAATTCTTTAATATATAATAAGAGGTGAGCTGAAATACATTTGAAGAATGATTCATATTAATTATAAACTTATTTATAACCTCTAACAAGTTGGGCTTTTTTCCCCTAGCTACCATTTCAGAGGCAGTACAGGCAATTTATAGGATAAGGATTACAAACTGTGGTATGTAAAGAAAGCAAAACAAAAAAAAAGATGTGCAAATACTGATGTGCAAATACTTCCCAGATGCTTTTTGGGTATGTGGCTGAAAAAATACTGCTGTTCTCTACATCTCTTGCTTCTATCAATAATGGTACATAAAATGCTGTAGTCATCTTCCTTCTCAGATAAGCTTGCTAGCCTAGTTACTAGAGTCTTAAATGATTCACAAAGATAAAGACCAAAGCAATTGCTTAGAACTAAATCAAGTTGTGTTTTAAAATTTATCCAAAACCAAAAGCCTATGAAGATATTGAGCTAGGGGCTTTAGTAATAAATAAGATGAACCAGAATTGGTTGTTTACATGCGCAAACTAGAATAGAATTGGTATCGCAGCACCCTTATGAAATGAATTGCATAACTTGAAGAATAAGATATAGCTTACTTAAAAAAGGACAGAGAAAACGAAGTGGGAATTGAAGCAGCACTCTATTAAAATAGTGTTAGATGTTACTAAGCTACTGTACTAGTTTTGGTTGGGATAGAGTTAATTTTCTTCCCAGTAGCTGGTGTGGGGCTGTGTTTTGGATTTGTGCTGACATCAGTGCTGATAACCCAGAGATGTTTTGGTTATCGCTGAGCAGGGCTCACCCAGAGCCAAGGCCTTTTCTGCCTCTCACCCCACCCCACCAGCGAGGAGGGTGGGGGGGCACAAGGAGTTGGGAGGGGACACGGCCGGGACAGATGACCCCAATGACCCAAGGGATATCCCATACCGTATGGCGTCATGCTCAGCACATACAGCTGGGGGAAGAAGGAGGAAGGGGGGACGTTGGGAGTGATGGCGTTTGTCTTCCCCAGTCACCGTGAGGTGTGATGGAGCCCTGCTGTCCTGGGGATGGCTGAACACCGGCCTGCCCAGGGGTGGTGGGGAATGGATTCCTTGGTTTGCTTTGCTTGTGCGTGCAGTTTTTGCTTTCCCTATTAATCTGTCTTTATCTCAACCCACGAGTTTTCTCACCTTTACCTTTCTGATCCTTTCCCCCATCCCACCAGGGTGAAGTGAGCAAGCAGCTGGGTAGGGTACAGCTGCTGACTGGCATTAACCCACACCACTTACCCACAACTGACAAGTAAATGATCCCTGAAAAGATTACAGATCACTATTAAAATGTGTAACTAGGCTTCAGAGAATATTGATAACAACTCTTACAGTCACCAACGTAAGAAGTAAAAAAAGTGATATCGCAGGAACCATTATTCTCCGTGAAACATGCCAGATATTTCACCCTCCTGATACAATTGATTTCATCAGAATTTATGGCATATATGTCTCTCCTAACTTAGGAACGTTTTCACCCATTTAAGAGAAATTCCAAAATCATTTAGTCATGGTCACAGAACTAAAATTACTTTGTAGCAAGTGCTCTTGTTTTGAATATAATTGCTATGTGCAAGTGGAATAAGACAGAAAAAGGATTGTTTATGTTCGGTGCTTAAAAAATAGCATTTTCACAAGTCTAGAAGGAAATTATGAGCTAAATCAACTAATTTTATGAAAAGTGTGAATTCCAACTAAAATTATTACGTTACATATTTCAAATATCTGTAATTAAGAAACACTAATGATGTATTGGTTTAGAGGATTATAAAAACGAGACATTAAAAAATAATAAAAAGCAGCATATAGCAAATGAAGACTGGAATTTTATATCAGTGACTACAAATTAAAAACTGGGGAAGCAGAAGGACAAAAGATAAAATATCTGACTATGAATTTTGGAAGATGTAAGAAAATATATTCTAATAATGGTAAATGGTAAAACTGTCAACAGCAACACAAAGTGCATATCAGTATGTGATAAACATAGCTCATCAGTATTTGGGAAAAATGTGGCGATAAATGTGTTACATAGAATAAGAATTACTTTCCACTTCATCAATAATTTCAGAGGACATTGCATTCCTCTAATTTAGTAGTTTGAAAACTGTGGTTCAGATATTTTTTACCCAAGAATTTTACGACAGTTTATCAAGGAGTTTTCTGGATCATTAACACAGATTTTCAACAAGCCTTAGACTTATATGAGATATTTATTTAGCATGAGACTAAGCATTTAAATTAAAAATAAATGTAAAATAACAACACTGTAAACACTGGTTGAACCCAATTATGAATTTTGAATTTCCATTATGAATATTCCCATTATGAATTTTCAAGTGTTATTTTCACTCAGATTCGACTATTGTATTAAATTCAGCAAAAAGGCACTGGAAAAATCTTAGAGGCATTCTCTACCTCCATCACTATAGCTCTTTACCTTATGAAAGATTTAAAACCATGTGAGAAGATTAAAATCTGATTTAAAGTTCAAAATTTGAAAGTGTAAAATCCAAAGCCTTGCATTTAGCATAAAAAAAAAAAAAGAATATTCCAAAATTATGTGTTGTGTTACATTTCATGGTCTATGAGCAAAAATTTTCCATTAAAAGGAGACTAATTTGATGTGGTTACAATTCTCTAAGAAGAATTTTCAGTGGAAAAGCATTTATGTAGTCATATTAAGCAACATCTGCCAGTAATTAACACAGACAGTCTTAAATAACCCCTTTGGCTATTACTTACAGCAGAAGACAGGGGTAACCACACGGCAGGATCTGTGACTTGACTGAACTTTGCAACCACGAGCTCGTAGTGACACGGCTGGGTTTAACTACAGCGTGTTACAACTATTGTTAGTGACTGAGGCAGTTGTTTGTCATCCTTGCTAGCAGCATAAGCAGGCACATACTTGCCTTAAAATGAAGCTCTTTTTATGATATAAAGTTATTTTCTCCCCACTTTTCTGTCAGACCTTTCCAACTGATTGATTTTTAGCCCACTGCACTGTTATCCTCTGTGCTCACTGCTGCTCTACATCCAAATCCCTTGAGCACTCTGAAGGTCCAACTTCTTCTACCAACTGCTCAGTCTCCTAGCTTTGCTCAGGTAGCAGGAAGATTTCTACAAGCAATATGATCTGTGAATGCATGTTATCTACACCTTTTCTAACTATGTCAGAATCAATATCGTATTCTGATCTCAAAACTACAGATGCACTTATAGTTGACATAGAGAAGGAACAGCTTCCCCACAGAATGGAAGTTTGAAACTTACTGTTTTGCACAAGAATGTAAAAAGACCTTCTGTTTTAAAAACAGAACCTTACTTATCCCAGGATCATTAATAACTGAATCATTAAAGTAGTTCTGAGGGATGTAAGAACTGATGCATTGTCCAGTTCTGTAAGATACAGGTAAGGATTTGAACCTGAGTCTAAAACCTGAGCATTTTAACCACAGGATCAGCAATTATTTAATGTCTGGATTCCAAATATTTACTCCTGGACCTGTTCTGGCTTGTATTCATGGGTTTGAGGAAGCTTGATAAAAAGAATGAAATTGAAATATACCTAAATAGCAACAGATCCTAGTTAGTTTGCACTAGGGCAAAAGTGGGAATTTGAAAAGCTGAGAGAGAATGCTAACAATCTTACTAATTCAATTCTCCACCTCAGATGCATTTGTGGTCATTAGCTCTAGCAATATGCAAACCTCTCTGTGTTGGTACCACAGCTTTTCTGAAGATACTTCCTCAAAACACTACTGCACTGCAACAGTTTTTCTTGCAGAACTATGTTGACTTGTGGTACTGTATTTAAGTATCATGGATAATAGCCATCTGAAGTATCTTAGAGAGACACCAAAGGGTTGAAGGAATCCATGGGGTTTTTGACAATTACTTATTAGCTTCTCCTAAAACACCTCAGCTCATTCCCCTCCTTGCCTTCCCTGCAGTAAAATCCATGGGGCTGCAGCTGTAAAGTTTCACTCACTGCCATTTTTGTCACAGGTAAGTCTTTCACTTAAACTGGACTACAAGACATTTCTGAGATGTCAATCAGCGCAGCTGTAAAGTTTCACTCACTGCCATTTGTTTAACAGGTAAGTCTTTCACTTAAACTGGATTACAAGACATTTCTGAGATGCCAATCAGAAAGGCAATACACCAAGGGGATTAACACACATAATAGACCTGAAAACAAGAATGAAGGACTATTTTTTTATTACATCATTAGTTGGCTCTGTAACTTTTCTTATATCCTACTTCCTTCCTGAGTGCTGATATCCTCAGCATTTAGATATGGTCCATTATGACACCCATCCACAACCTTCTTTCCAATTACTCTCATTTCTGTTCCACAAGACAGTTTACATGCACATTTTGAAACGGAGTAAGGTAGAATTACATTAACAATGCACATTTTGAAACGGAGTAAGGTAGAAGTACGTTAACGAAAATGCATCATAAAACCATACAGTTGAATACTGTGGCATATATGGCCACCTTCAGTCTGTAAAGTAAATTCAATTGATCTTGAAGTATTATATCTAACACTAGCTGAGGTTCTGTTCTACCCTTATCATGACAGTAACTGTTTTTTTTAATCCAGCCACAGGACGAGAAGCAGCCAATCTGCTTTGTGCATTACCATCTTCCAAACTCAGATCCAGTGTGCAATGTGGAGAGGGAAGAGAACTGGATAAACTAAGGTGTGGAGAAGAACACAATTAAATGTAATACGTACATTGCACCATGTTTACAGAGACAACAATTTAAGACAATTGGAATCATAAAAAAAAGAAAACCACAAAACAAAAAACATAGAATAAAGCTGCAAGAAGTGGACAAATACTAGTTATGGCCCAGAGATCCTGTGATTGAAAGATCCCAGGCAAGGTGCTTCATGTCTTTACCTCTAGTTCCCTTCTACTGCGTATCTATCTCATTCATTCTTGATCTTCTTGACAGGAACAGCCACATACCACAGCTTTGCATAACAAACGGAACAGAGATGCTGCAATTTAATCCCACTGCTCTCATTAGTCCTTTTGCTAAGAATTAAAAAAACCAAAACCCTACAATCTTGAATTCTGCCCAATCCGTCTGCTACCACGGAAATAGAATGTCATCTTGGTAAGAAAATGTTCCATAGTACCTACTAATATTTCAGCCAAAGTACAGTCTGTAGTAGTAGAGATTTTGGAAGAACTTCATCCCATGACCTGAGAGCTGTTCAGTACATCCTGTGAGACAATTAATGCTCTCAATTCCTGCTCACTGAAAATCCAGAAGAAGCTGAAGAAGTTTTGTCACTTTACAGGAGGCACTCAGTATCTTTGCATTGTTAGGTCTTAAAGCAGTATCTAACAAAAAGCTCTTCTTTCCTTCTTGTAAAAGTAGCTTGCATGTTAAGGACATGCAGTTGTTAATATTGATGACAATAAACCAAAAGCTCAGTCCAATTTAAAAAATAGCTTATTCTTGGCTGTGGTCAAGATGGAGTAACTTTGGAAAGTCTGGAACAAGGTGTTGAAGTAATTTAATGACCCATAAAGTAGTGGGAGTTAAAGATTTCGGTATTTTTTAAAAAGGAAGCCTTTTCTGATCATTCAGTGGAAAAAACTTGTGGGTTTTGCATTTGTATTTCAGACTAGACAAACTCAGTTTGTCTACAACATCTAGAATGACCTTTTGGGTTTTTTTCTCCTCTCCATTTAAGAAAATATATTGATTTGTACAACAGCAAAAACAGAACAGACAACTCCCACATATTACTCAAACAATGCAGGACACAGAATTATTGTGTCTGCATACAAAACACTAGAAGCAGATACAAAAATTAAAGGTTCAGAAGAGTAGAAAGTATGAAGTAATGGTAACGTATCAAATGCAGAAGGATTGTAAAGTGGAAAATAAATTTTCACACACATTTAACCTATAGTTTTAAAAGAAAGACAGTTTTACCAAGCCATCAAATAGGTAATTTAATCTCTTTTTTGCTTTAGTTTCACTGCATAAATAGAGATAAATCTGTATTTCAGACTGTTCATGGGTCTTCAGAGGAAGTACTTGTTCCGTCTCCTTGCAGTGTTGGATCAAAAAGAAATTTAAATTCTGGCCTTCCCTTTACTATTATTCCTATTTTAATGAGGCTAAACTGAAAACATTTGCAATATAACTTTTGAAAGCTGCAGGGTTTGTCAAGCTTCCAGTATTTTACAACATCTCTCCTGGCTGCCAATACAGGCAGATGTAAAAATTTCCTCAAGTGTGCCCTGTGTGTTAGTTCATTTATACCTCAAAACAGGCAGATGTCAGGGGAAAGCATGAGGGTAGAACTCATAATTTTCCTGACAGCAATGTTCACAAATGTCCAAAAATTCAATATGAGCCTAATTCTGCTCCCATTAAAGTCAGCCAGATTTTGGCTCTTGACTCGAATGGATGTAGAAACAGAGTTTAGAGGAGGCCATACAAACAGCTCTTGGAGAACAATGACATTTTAGATTTTGAATACTTGGATGACTACCGATTGTGAAATTAGGTAATTTTTAGGTTTTACTAGATGCTGACAGCAGTTTATCACACACGGCCTTTCACAGATTAGTATGTCCACTTACTTGCTAAAACAAAGCTTCTCATTTCCTATCTAGCGTACATATCCTACGCCAGCATTTCACAGTAGAGTCAGAACCAGTCCAGTTCTGCCTTCCTCCCAACACTCCTTAATGTGACAGCAATTCTCAGTCCCCATACTTCTTCCGTCCTTCAGCCACCTTTGATATAAGGCTAACAGCCTTCTTCAACAGCATCAGCTTGTAATTATGTGCAGAGTTGCTGATACTGTTTCAACCCAGGATTTTCAACCATGGTGAGCAACATGGGTCCGAAGAAACCAGGAATAAGCAGGCATTTGGAAGACAGACTGATCTTCATTACCATATAAATGTAAACAGCTTGATCTTTAGCTCCTCATGGCACGTATTTGTAGATGTAAAAACATCTTGACCTGGAAGGTATCTTGACCTAGAAGAACCTTTAGGCTTTAGGTTTTCCTTTTCCTCCTTTTAGTGGGTAAAGTCATATTACTCGCATTACTTGCCAGGAATCCCCCCAGGAAACATTCTTCCCTCAGGGTGAAATAAGATCTATAATTAAGATCATGATACTTAATGCTTCTTCTGTCAACTGTTCCTAAAGGAACTATCAGAAAAGTCTCTTCAACAGGAAAAAGCACTGTCATTATATCTTCAGGAATAACTTTGTATTTAAACATCCTCCTCTCCTGCTCACTTCAGTTTCACATCAGTGGTCACAATGGTCCTCAGCCTTCTCCTGCCAGATGCATCCTCTGTAGAGGAAAGACCTCATAACCCTCCTGCGTAACAGCCAGTTACACACACAGGGAGAAAAAGACAGTTTTTGCTGATCAGAGTAGAGGAATTTACTGAGTAAGTGTCCTCTTTTGCCTGTTTTTGGTGAGCGGAATGTTTGTTTTGTTTCAAGTTTGCTTCCTGAAACTGTTTCTGGACTTGGGACTTCTCTCTCTTCATCCCACAGTAAATGTATCTCTAGGACATTTTTACATTTTGATGCCTAAATTCTTTATGCCAGGAACTGGGCATGCCCTCTCCCAAGCATTCCTAGGAGGTGCTCACGAGGTTCAGACCAGACCCATAACAGGTAACACAAAGCTCATCAGAAGAGCTCACCTTTGACACCCAAACTAGAAGTCATCCCTAAACTTTGTGAGTTCCCAGAGTTAGCAAACTCAGATTCCCATTTCATTGAAACTCTACTTCCTCCATTAAAGATGGAGGAGCAGAACAAGTATCTTCTTTTATTTTCTTTCTATAACAACCATCCCTTTCTTCTCTCCTTTGATTACGTTGTTGTCCCCACTCACCCGCACCAGTTAGAAAAGACTAATCTGAGGCCCTTGCAAGACATTGTCCTAAGGACGTCATACTTTTTAAATGTATTTATCTGCAAACACTGTGGTGAGGCAGGAAAGTAGGAGTTAACACTGTATTAAATAAGAAATTAAGCAACAAAGGATCTACATGAATTTGTCACCCTTGACATAAGATAGTTATTAAGCAAGGAAGCAAACTCATGTAGCTTGGGAGTTCAGTTACCTTATATTTACTGTTCTTATCTGAGGTTTTAGTGTTGATAGTTCAGGTTTTGCAATTTGTGGGGGAAAAAAAAAGACCTTATACTATCTGCATAGCACTTGCTTAAGTATTGGTTAATTACAAAACAGTAAAAGGTAGAGGGCATTGATTTTCTGAAAATCAGACATGAAAACCCATATTGCAGAGAAACTACTACATTATTTATTTTCTGACTTTTACAAACATTGTATGACACACATTTTCTTTTTTTTTAAAATACATATTTTTAAAAACTTATGTTTTTTGTCTTCTATATATTTACAATCTTTCATAAATAAATATGCCCTGAAGTTTCTGGCTATGATTTAGCTTGCCTATGGTAAAGCACTAGAAAGGAAGGTTTCAGAGAGATGTGTAACAGAGAGTGGGAAATGCTCTCTACTTGCTGCTTTGCAAAATTTGCTCTATCAGCAACACGCATTGGAATAATTATGCCAAGGTGTCACCCTAAAGCATGACAAAATCATAAGATGGAAATGTACATCCATCACAGTTAGAGTCACTGATAAGACTGTAACTGATAGCACTGACAAATTTGTCGCAATGAGACATAATGTTAAATACTGAAATGGCACCTGAGTTTTGTTCTGCTTTGTTCATTTTTCTACCTGCTGATATTCCTTTTACAAGTTTCCTTTGTTTTGAGCTTTCCAAGATTCTGCTGAAAACTCTGTGCTCATAAACTGCATATGAATCAGAAAACAGAATTATTTATACCATTTCATAGATTGCATAATGAATGACATGAAGAAAGATCTCCAGATAGAATATTAGAGAGCAAATGGAGAACAAAGTGGGGCAGAGGGGTGGGGGAATTAAAGATATTAATATAGCTACATAAGTATAAAAAATAGATATTCCTGTATATAGTGTTCTTCGTATTTTCAGATAGCTACATATACAACTGCAAACTGGTACGAAACTACAAGAGGAAATTCATCTAACATGAGTAGTAATATACTACTGGCTCATTAAAAGATAAAGCCTCATACAGCACCATAAATATGTCTGACCCAAGGAGGCATTATACAAGACATTTTCTTAGACAAGTATAAGACATTTCTTATTTCTAGGCCCAAATCCCAGAATCTGAGGAATGGAAGAAATTCCATACGTAAGAACGTGCAGGCTTGGAGAGAAAGGCCAAAGCATACAGTAAACAACCACAAAGGTGTTCATGAGGAATGTATTCCTGAGAGGAAATGTTCTCAGTACAGCAAGTCCAACAGAAAAACGTATTTGAAAAAAAGCAAAGGGGGTCTTGGATTGTGACCCGAGCAAAGCAAAGCAAAGAAAAGGTTTTTGGGTAGATGAAAAACCTGAAAGCTTGCTGGTAAGTCTAATGGATGAATGATACAAATCAATGTTCACCCCATTCTATAAAATGTGATGCATGTGATATGCTAGAAATGTGCATCTCACTAATAGAATTAAATCTGTGTTACACAAACTGCTCTTACAATGGACAAGACATAGAAATTCATCTTGACAGTGCTCCATTCATACCAATTAGCTACAGGTACAAAAGAGGGATTGAAAAAAGGGGCTCCTTCTAGGGCTGAAGTTCCAGGTGTTAAGGAGAGTAAACAAATGTCTCAGATAATATTCAAAAGAGTGAGTCTCCTGTTAATGTGAGGAGGTCCCAGAATCCCACTGACAACATCATGTTGCTATCATGATTTGGAGAAGATTAATAAAGTTGTCTCTTGATGGCATATCACCAAAGCAGACAGTATCTGAGGCGCTTACTTAGCTTCAGCATTACTGAATAAAAAACCAACCAAACAAAAACAACAAACAAATTCACCATCCACATTTTGACCTAGCTGTCTTCATTATTTTACAGAGGACTTGCTTGAAAACATACAGTAGCCTTTTCTTCATCTCATGTTGTTACCTTTCCCCTGCTACGCACATTTATGCACCTCTGCATAGCTTCAGCAATTATTTAAAAGGCCAGAAAAGAAAAACACACTACCTGTGATCCTGACTGACAAAGTACATTCTCCAGCTGTCAGCTCATTGACTGGTCACCTTACTCTGTTTTTTATGCTTTGATCATTAAAGCTCTCCCAGTGGCTTCAGGTACATGTTCAATCAGAGAGAAGACAGAATTAGCCTTAAAGATAGAAACACTCAGTGTGAAAGAAGAGATTTTCGTTATGCTCCAGCAAGTTTTATTGGATAACAGTGAGTGATTTTACTTTATCTAACTCTAGATACCCATGCTAAGTCACACCAACAGATCAGGAGATTATTTTGCATGGGAGTTTCAGAGATTCTTAACAGACTGAAAAATACTAGCACTGACATTTCATCCTTGTCTATATCCCTGAGGACACTATCCATCAAAATAAATGCCATCATATCTATGCTGCTTACATTAAGATTGGAAGAGATCCAAGACTTTGTAATGTGTTAGGAACTGTTGTGTTTGGCCCAGTTAGGAACTGCAGAATAAGGGTAAAGAAGATTCATTTCTCATCAAAATGAGGATGAGAGACTTCTACTGATGCTAGCTTTATTATTCCAGTTGATTAGAAACAGTTACAATCAATTATATGAATCTAAACAGCAAAAAGGGCTTCACATTCACACAACTAAACGTAATCTACTGACATGTTGATATCACCATGGTATGCAACTACTGTTTGCTATACAGTTTCTGAGATATGAACCCAAACCAAACCGCTATTACAAAGCAGTTACATTTAAAAAATGGATAGCAAAGATAATTATGTTCACAATTTGTTCTGATCACTTCTGCTACCCATATATATCCATTTGATTTTCCACTACACTTCCCCTTTTGTCAAGTGATTCAAAATATATCAGCTGCTCCAATCACGTTGTAATCACTTCATTTTACAATGCAGCACAGCATGATGTAATGAAGCCCAAACAATTCCACACTGTGTGGCCATACAAAGAAGTTCTATAGTATTTTCAAAAGTGAGGCTGTAAGACTCCCAAAGTATCCATCTACCCCTTTTGTTTGTTTTCTCCAGTGCCATCCATCAGAGAGAGACCCTCCGCAACACCAGGAGGAGAGGACAAGACACTCTTCTCCTGCCCCAAGCAGCTGTAATTTCAAAGTGAAATAGTCCTGGTTCTACTGCACTGAATTATTTAGTCATCAGAATCTAAAACAAAGAGGTTCTATAGAGATGGAAAAACATGTGGGTTGAATGACAAACAAAGTATTATTTACTGAATGTATTAAAAATTGTTTTTCCAGACACATTTCATCAAAGCAAAGCTCCATGCCTGGGAAAACAGCTAGATTCACAATCAAGACAGATGTACAAGTCATGTGAAATAAGGCTGCCACTGGACTGAATTATTTAGTTGTTTGCTAGAGACTTGATCAAATTCAGCCTCCGTGTAAACAGACAAATTTAAATGGGACACGGTTTGAGGTGCTCTACATCCTGATCGAATTTGATCCTCTGTGTGCATTGGATGTCTGGAAATGCTAGTGTAAGAATGTTGTCCTTGTCCTGAACGTAAATCTGCGAGTATGTTTCAGATTAAATAGTCCACAGGACACAACAGCATCATTCATAAAAAACCAATAATCAATCACATACGCATGAAGGAGCTTGAATTTCCAATGCGGTCAGCCCTTGAAAAGTCTGTTAAAGATAAACTGAATGCAACAGTATTTTCAATAACACATCTCTTTTCTTGGAAAGGTGAAGTCTTTTTCTCACCATATATTCACATCTGAACAATTTCCTTCTTATAACATTAACTGTCTTTTTAAATACACTTTTAATTTACTGACTGCATTCAAATTTGTTCTGCCAACGGATCACTCTGAATTTTAGAAAACTGCCTTTTCTGTAACACATGTTCATGCACATAACAAAAGATACAGGAAAAAATTGCTTATGGAAGAAAGGAATGCTTGAGAAGTGTAACTGTATTTAAAGATTCCCAAATATACCTAATTTATGTTAATATAATACCTAAACAATACATGAATATAGCCTTTTCATATTGAGCCACCACATTACCTCTGCTGCAAATGAATTAACAGTTTACTGGTTTAAGAAGCCAATATTTTAATATTTGTTGCAGATTTTCATTACTTTGTGTTGACAATTGCAGTTTCTGTACCATATACCACATTATTTTATTTGCTTATGATCAGAGCAATACCTCCTTACTCCTTTTTAACACAGTTTCAGTTTTCAACTCTTCATTAGCCAGAATAGCATAAAATGCGAGGAAATGAAGTGTGAACCTTTACAAGAAAGAATCGTCTTGCCATTTCTCCATATCTCCAAATCAATTCTCTTAAGTTGGTAAGAAATCGAAACCATAAACATAAAAGGTTTAGATTAAAACATGACCACATAAAATTTTTATCATGGTTACAAGATTCATAATAATGGTGGAGGATGTACTCACATTGGAACTTTTTGATTATAGAATAATTATAGAATATAGATATTTTTCTAAAATCTTATACCACTGGTACAACACAACCACATAATACGATAATCTAAAGCCATACTGATTTTGTAGAATCTTAATACAAATGTGGAAACTGATTACACAAAGTAAAGAGCAGAGCAAAACAGGCAGGAAAGTATAGCAGTTTTGACAGCTCAGATGAAAGAAGTATGACAAGTGTTCTCAGTAAATCGATCAGATACAAAGAAAGTCGATGGTAAAAAGCTACAGGCTAAGCTTATCTAAGCATATAAGCATGTGGGCTATTGCTTAAGTAAAGATACATTGCTATGATCCTTCACACCTTAGTATTTAGTAAATCCAAGATCAGAGTATGACTGTAATTGTTGCCAAGCACTAAGAATATTGTTTCGGTGTGGTTTTTACCTCAGCAAAATGTATTTGTGCTCGCACTAAAGCAAGAATTCTAGGGAAACATTCCGAGAATGAAAACTCCCGTTAAGAGTAACCAATGGTCACAGCAGATGTTAATCAATCGCACAGTCAGCTGACATATCTCTTCTAAAAAAAAAAGAAAAAAGGTAAACATGACAGAGACCTCCTGACAACTAAATCTGACCAAAAGCAATAAGTAGCTGTAGTAGTTCACCAGAGCAGTTTACTAGTAGTGTTTCGCCAGGGGAGACTGGTGTCCAGCTGAGGTGCTGGAATGAGGTTCCAAGAAGTTTATTCTTGTAGATCACTTGATACAGATCAGTAAAACAAAAATGGGGAGATGGGCCCAGTGCCCCCATCCCATCAGTTACAGTATAGGAGGGTCGCAAGAGGAACAGGAACATTTTGTGTGCAGACTAATGCTAACAGTCTGTCAGAAGAAAAAGAGCAAGGAATTGCTTGTATCCTTTTTGCAAGACAATGGGTTGATACTGGATTTAGCAACCCAACGTCCGTGAAGCTGGTGAAGGTTAGCATGAGAACAAGTGGAAATTATCCCAACAGTACATCTCTGTGCAGACTTAAAGGTGTTGAGTCACTCAAGAACTAGAAACGGATAAAAACTCTTCCCCAGTTATGATCCCCCCAAAATAAGAATGTGGGTCGATCTGGGTCAAGTGCTGAGAATGGGTCCTGACTCTCCACCACAGAAACAGGGTTTCTGTGGCTGCACAGGAAAGCCTAGAGCCCACCAGCTCATCAGCAGAGCAGGGAGTGCATGTACAGAAGCCAAGCACCTGTAGCATTTTACCCTGTCCTGAATGATATAGTATTCCAGGGCCACATTCAAACCGTGTGCATAACACAAGAAATAGGAGTGGAAGCCAGCAAGTGCGTGTATAGAAATTTAAACCACATTATTGAGACTTTTTCAATACAGAAGTGTTGGGGTTTTCTTCTTGGTTTTCTTTTCCCATAATAAAGAGGATTCTTAGATTAGACTCTTAAGATTTCAAATATACTAACAATAAATTGTTGCCCTTACGTAGGTATGTTTCCTTTTTGTCTATAACAAGATTCTGAGTGTAATGTGGCTAAATAGCCAAGTAATCATGCAGTAGATTTGGCCAGTGGCAGAAAGAGTTCACACAAGGAGGAAATGCTACCAAAGATTAACACAAATCAATTAAGTGTTCCATTGCAAGAAACATTCAACATGCTCCAGAGGTACACAGTATTAATAGAGATCTTGGATGTTAACAGCAACAGTTTTTAGATATTTAGGTTCCACTGGAAAAAAGAATCTTCAGCAGAAGGTATGTATATAAATATTCCAAAGGAATTAGTTCTTATATTCTTAATAGATATTCCTTAGCTAGATCTCCCTATCAGAATTACCATTAACAACAATTAAAGAATTGAGTGGCTGATCTTCTAAAATTACCATATAAAATTGTACATGTCTTATATCATTGTCAAAAATGTTTTGAAAGAAAAATATATGAATATGCACTGAAGTCAGCAGTTTTAGAGCCCACTAAACAAAACAGAATACATTTTATCACCTCCCTAAATTAACTTGACACAAATAGTGTGGGAGACACCGTAGGTGACTAAGTCACTAATGTAGCAGAAACACACATGCAGTTCTGGTTATAATTTTTATTCCCAACAGTGATTATCTGAAGCTGTAAATAGTGAAAAAATTTAGTCTCTCCTTATTTGCTGGAACTTTGAAAATCTCCGTATTACTAACAGTACGTACAAATGTTACAGTTAAAGGGAATGTGATGCTTCAAAACTGAGCAGTTTTTCCAAAGCGCCCATTTTCTCATCATGTGGTAGACAAGTTAGTACTTCTTTACAAGAAGTTATTCTGGCACTATAGATTGCCTTTAACAAAAGGATAAAATCTCAGTTATGAAGCTAATTGTAGAAAATAGCAACCATCCCCTCAAGGGATGCTATGCTAATTATGGATATACATTTAGCCAGTCCAGCACCATGCTTTCACTATGCTATTTAAGGATGACATTGTTACCTCTATTATTTTGTCACAAAAGAAATTTATTCTGCTGTCCTGAGAACAACACAACTGCTGAGAGTGAGAGGAACGAACCTGAAGAATATAGCATCACCTACTTCATATTTGTCATACTGCATTACTCCTTACTGTGTATAAAAAGGCCTGTCCTACGGAAATAATAATTAGAAAAACTGCATTTAAAACCCAGCATAATTCTATTTTACATCTGCATTCTTGTATCACTAATGGATATTTTAACATACCAGTGTTTCATTTGCTCTTCTCTCATCTAGTTTTAAACATCCAATATATGTGGCTTCCTTTGGAGTCTACTCTATGGCCAAAAAGCAGCAAGTACTTAACCTTTAATACTTCAGTCTACACAAATAAATATAGTAAAAAGTGTCCTTTAAAACAAAAAACAACTTCCTAAATGACAGCAAATTTTATGAAAAAATTGGTAAGTAGTTCCAAGCAGTCTAAATACCAGGAATAATTTTGTTTCCCTTTCATGAAGCTTCTTACTATCTCCACATCAGCTAAGGTGGGGTTGGTAATTTCAGGTACTACGTAGATCAAATCTACAGTATCCACAATTTCAAATAATCTTTAAAAGCACCTAACCAGTGGCATTATATGTCACAGGTTACTTAACATATTTCATTATACCTACTTGCACATTTTCATATCATCCTAAACAATCTTTTTTTTCCTCCCACATTTATACTCTTTGGAGTACACTTACATAAATGCACAGTGAGGTTTACCAAACACTGCCTGACATTAAATCCCTCTTTATACAGCCCAAAGAAAAGTCAATTACAAGGAGCACTGACTGTTATTTTACCACCTACTTTCTTTAGTGCCATGCCTTCACACACAAACAAAATATGTAAACAGTCAGCTTTACCTGATGTATCACAAGAGCTTTATTGCTGTAGGCAGCTTAAGAGGGTGTATTTATTGTGAGGCAACGATTCTAATGGCTTTTGCACTTAAATTCCGACATACTGCCTAAGGGTGGTTCCTACTATCCTAGAGCATCAGACCAGTGCATACAGACCTAAAACGGTGTTGCAAAAGTGGCACAACACAGCTGTATACACCTCTTAACTGCATCGCTAAAAATACAGAGAAACAATAGCAAACAGTTACTTTATCTTAATAGTATTTTATTCCATATAAGAATTTTAATTACATTTACTAGGTGGTAAGAGCAAGGAACTTTGTTTCCCATTTGTGAAAACTCAGAAAACCAAATTAGACGTCATTCCGCTATTATCTCAAATTTTGCATAAATGAGAAGGAGGAAGACAAGAAAACATTAGCATAAAATGAGATTAAATGACAGGCCCTAATTTTTCCCATACCAACTTTCAACAGTGAAAGCAGTAAATTCTTACTAAAACACTGAAGTTATCTAATAATATCTAATAAACCATTTCATACCTTCTTATTATACAACGGTATTTCAGCATAACAACTAGGATCTAGCCTATCTTACTCTCACTTTGTCCAGTTAGGATGTGCTACTATGTCAGTAAGTAGTGTAGACCTAAGGGAGTGGATCTGCAACGAGCAGCTGCTGATTCGACTTAATTCCAAAAGGGGTTCAGGGTTGTTTCAGCCCAAGCCCAGTTTCATTTCACCCCAAAAGAACTGAATCTGTGTTCTCTGGGGCCACAGGGCAGCACGTATCCAAGCAGGAGCTATCTGTAAATTCTCTATGAAAGTAAACTTCTGTTCTGAACTAAAACACCAAGGTAGGTACATCCACTGAGTTTGAAAAAAGTGCCCTTTAAGCCCTCTTAATAGCCTAGGCCTATAGAAAGCCAGATCTGAACTTAGATTTATAATATCTACAGTGTCCTAACCAAGGGATAGTTGGATTAAAAAAAAGGGGAATTTGCCAATTCACTAGTCGTCATCTGCAATACCTAACTTGGGTTTACTACTGCTGTAATACTTAAATTGGGTTTACCAACCTAGCAGCTTAGATAGAAACTTCAGTTGTGATTTATTCCAAAAGGATGGAAACCGCGCAAATACTATACACATTTAATATCATCAGTGTTCACCTCCAATCTCATAATCTTAGCACACTGAAAGGAAAAATTTTCAACAGATCATAGACAACAATCATGTGATATATTACAGGCAATGCTATAGCTATGTCATCTAAGCAAAGCTAATCTTTTCATATATGTTGATTTACAATACTATTCCTACATGCTTGTGTAATTTCTATACATACATTTTACTTCAGATAAACCAGAAGCAGTTTTAAAATAATACTGACATGAACTGACATATCAAAGAGTGTTCCAGTAAATCTTGGCAGATTATATACATTTGGGGCTTGATTCTGCACTTTCAAAGCTCCCACTCATTTCTACTACGTCAGAGTCTTTCTAAAAGCACGTCCATTAACTCTAATAGTAAATGAGACCAACGCAGTGAAAAGATGACAATGAGGTGTAGCCTGATGCCTAAAAACTCTGTATTATTAATGATAAATGAAGTCTTTGGGAGTTCCTTGAAACTGCCAAAACTTTGTCCCCAGGTCCATACTTGGGAACTGTTTCTCATTACACCGTGCCTGTAGCATTAAGGGACCTTAAAACAGATGCGAGGTCTATAACAATTATATACAGTTACAGTGATAACTGTATATAACAGTATGCAGTTACACTCCTGTATACTGTTACTGGAGTTATAACATAGGTCCACATAGCTCCAGATCTGCATGACCAGGAGTCCACACTTGGATTTTTGGTTGCTGAAGTAGCTGCAAGCTTCAATCATAGATGTGTTCTGTACAAAATCAGCAATATTACTTGCTATGAAAATTACAGTCCAAGGTAAAACCTCTAGTTTTGTACTTCTTATATGTAAAGACTTTGAGGAAATTAGAACACCAAACTACTCTTGCAAATTAGTATTGCATGATTAGAGAAATCATTTATTAAAAATAAAATATGCTATTTCAAAGAATTCAGTTAAAAATGAGAGCAGTAACAAGGTTGAAAAATTAAGTGAATTATTTGATCAGTTGCTTATGTGACATTTTGAGGCTGTAATATTTTCCAGAAATGTAAATTATTGAGACCATAATTAGCTACACTGTAATTCCATAGTCAATCACTTTGTACCAGTTAGTGGATATTGTATTGCTTTCTGGACAGAAAAAAAAGGATGTAACATTCCAGTAGCTATTTTACTGACACAGATCATAAACATCACCTTGTTTGATATTCTTGGATAGTACTTCTTTATTTATCTTTATAATGCCGTGCTTTACCTATGAATGAAACTGTCATGGGAGGAAAAAGGCGATTTTCAAACAGGTATGGATCAGCCACACAAAAAAACAGGCCTATGACCTTGAACAGGCCTGTGCTTACAAGAGAAGCATACTGGGGCTATCCATTTTCTGTTACCTGTGCATACACTGAGCAGGCGGACGGCTGTCATCTCCTATTTACTTGTAATTTTCTCTAATTCATTATACATGGGCTCTTTCCTAGACAAAACATAAACTTCTGAAGAAGGAAAAAGAATTTAATGAACATCAGTCTACCTCCATTACCAGTATCTGAAAATCAGAAGAACAAAAAAACACCCAGAGTACTTCCTTATTAAGTGTGGCAAGACTAACATAAAAATAACATACTCCACATGAAAAGCAAATTGACTTCCTTAATACTTCAGTTTCCTAGCTTTAACTAAGTACATTTACCCATTGTATGTGGAAAATATACCACAGTCTATTTTGTCATATAACACTACAGTAACTCCTCACGAAAACTCAGTCACCTGAGGTGTGTTTGCAGTTGATCACAACTTCAGAATACCCACATTATTCAACCTTCTTTTAAACTCTTACAGTGAACAGTAATTGTTTGGCTTTAAAGTGTCATCTTTAGGAAGTTTTAATCATGTCATTCAAAAATGTTGCAGATTATATCATTAAGAGTGGACCATGATTTCTGCTTGTAGTATTCATTCAAGTTTCAGTAATCATTTAAATGTTTTCTATTTGTAGGGATGATATTTTAATAATTACAAATTAATTGTAACTATTATATACCTCCCAGTACTTTTGAGGCAATACTACATATTAATATTACAAAATAATAAACAAGTCTATTTGTGAGATTCATAAAGCTTCCTGAATTTTTTTTTTGTTCCAATCTAAAAAACAAACACTATGAAGGGGGAACAACCCAATACAGAAACAAAATACCTACAATGTATTCTGAGTAAGACAGGAATACTAAATGTAGGATACAGTAGACTGTACATTGCCATGTAAAAGTTCATTTAAGACAAACCAAGTATTAAATGGAGCAGACTAACACAACTTCATGTAACATACACTGAAGTAGACAGGGATTTACATTATACTTTTAGAAGAATGTATAAAAATAATGCACACATTTCATCGAATCACAGAATAGACCTTAAAGATCACCTACTCCAATCCCCTCGCCATGGGCAGGGACACCTTCCACCAGACCAGGTTGCTTCAAGACCCATCCAACCTGGCCTTGAACACTTCAAGGGATGGGACAGCCAC